>NC_092258.1:19532477-19624977 GCF_036320965.1 Panulirus ornatus | reverse complement strand
TTGAGTGGGAGATGTATAAAAGAAAGAAATATATATATATATATATATATATATATATATATATATATATATATATATATATATATATATATATATATATATATATATATATATATATATATATATTCCTATGAGTCCACGGGAAAAATGAAACACGAAAAGTTCCCAAGTGCACTTTCGTGTAATAATCACATCATCAGGGGAGACACAAAAGAGAGAAATATAACAGTCAGTTGATTTACATCGAAGAGACGAAGCTAGGACGTCATTTGGTAAACATGTGATCGTCCAAAACATACAAATAGCTTTCATAAACTTATCATTTTACAAATCTTATCAACAATAAAGTTATCTAATTTGTAAAGACCATCACTAATATTAAGATTATAATTCTTTGTGTATCTAATAATAGAACATTCAATGATATTTCTCTTGGTAATAGAGTTAGAGTTGATAACTGAGATGGCGTTACTCCAGTCAATACAATGATCATAGTTTTTGACATGATTAAACAAGGCATTTGAGTCTTGTCCCGTTCTTATACTATATTTATGTTGCTTAAGTCTAACAGAAAGATCCTTACCAGTCTGACTAACATAAAATTTATCACAGTTTCCACAAGGCACTTTATAAATGCAACCAAGAGAATTTTCTGGTGAATTCCTGATTAAGATATTCTTTATAGTACTATTGTTGCTAAAGGCAACGTTTACATTAAAGGATTTAAGGAACATGGGAAGCAAAGTGAAATTATTATTAAAAGGGAGAACTAAAAGATTCTTGGTGTCAATGGGAGGTTTGGGCTCAACTCTATAAAATGATTTCTTTGCTAACTTAAGGGATTTATCAATGAAAAATCTAGGGTAATTTAACTTCGATCCTATAGAATAAATCTTCTCAAACTCATCATCAATAAACTCTGGACTGCAAATACGTAATGCCCTAAGGAACATAGATTGAAATGATGATAATTTAACTCTGTCATGTTGAGATGAGTAATAATGGATATATGCTCATACATTGGTGGGTTTTCTGTATATGCTAAACTTAAACTTGTTTCCTTGTCTATGGATCATGCAATCTAAAAATGGTAACATACCATTATTTTTCATTTTTTACAGTAAATTTGATGGAAGATACTACATTGTTAAGTAAGGGGAGAAATATTTGTAAATTTTCATTTGTTGGCCAAACACAAAGAACATCATCTACATACCTTTCATTTGGCCAACAATTTGATGCACAATACAGGGTTATAGTGATCCGTGATTTGAATGCAAAGGTGAGTAATATGGCAGTTAAGGGAATAATTGGTATATATGGGGTGTTCAGTGCTGTAAATGGAAATGGTGAAGAGCTTGTGGACTTGTGCGCTGAAAAAGGACAGGTGATTGGGATTACCTGGTTTAAAAAGGGAGATATATATAAGTATAAGTATGTAAGAAGGAGAGATAGTCAAAGAGCGTTGTTGGATTAAGTGTTAATTGATAGGTGTGTGAAAGACAGACCTTTGGATGTTAATGTGCTGAGAGGTGCAACTGGAGGGATATCTGATCATTATCTTATGGAGGCGAAGGTGAAGATTTGTAGAGGTTTTCAGAAAAGGAGCGAGAATGTTGCGGGTGAAGAGAATGGTAAGAGTAAGTGAGCTTGGGAAGGAGACTTGTGTGAGGAAGTACCAGGAAAGACTGAGTACTGAATGGAAAAAAGGTGAGAACAAAGGAGGTAAGGGAATGGGGAAGGAATGGGATGTATTTAGGGAAGCAGTGATGGCTTGCGCAAAAGATGCTTGTGGCATGAGAAGAGTGGGAGGTGGGTTGATTAGAAAGGGTAGTGAATGGTGGGATAAAAAAGTAAGACTATTAGTGAAAGAGAAGAGAGAGACTTTTGGACGATTTATGCAGGGAAATAATGCTAATGACTGGGAGATGTATGAAAGAAAGAGGCAGGAAGTCAAGAGAAAGGTGCAAGAGGTGAAAAAGAGAGCAAACGAGAGTTGGGGTGAGAGAGTATCATTAAATTTTAGGAAGAATAAAAAGATATTTTGCGAGGAGGTAAATAAAGTGCGTAAGACTTGTTGAATGTGTTTGATGATAGAGTGGCAGATATAGGGTGTTTTGGTCGAGGTGGTGTGCAAAGTGAGAGGGTTAGGGAAAATGATTTGATAAACAGAGAAGAGGTAGTAAAAGCTTTGCGGATGATGAAAGCCGACAAGGCGGCGGGTTTGCATGTTATTGCAGTGGAATTTATAAAAAAAAAAAGTGGTTGACTGTGTTGCTGATTGGTTGGTAAGGTTATTTTTTTTTTTTTTTTTTTTTTTCCAAAAGAAGGAACAGAGGGGGCCAGGTGAGGATATTCCAAAAAAGGCCCAGTCCTCTGTTCTTAACGCTACCTCGCCAACGCGGGAAATGGCAAATAGTTTAAAAGAAAGAAAGATGACTCATGGTGAGGTGCCTGAGGATTGGCGGAATGCGTGCATAGTGCCATTGTACAAAGGCAAAGGGGATAAGAGTGAGTGCTCAAATTACAGAGGTATAAGTTTGTTGAGTATTCCTGGTAAATTATATGGGAGGGTATTGATTGAGAGGGTGAAGGCATGTACAGAGCATCAGATTGGGGAAGAGCAGTGTGGTTTCAGAAGTGGTAGAGGATGTGTGGATCAGGTGTTTGCTTTGAAGAATGTATGTGAGAAATACTTAGAAAAGCAAATGGATTTGTATGTAGCATTTATGGATCTGGAGAAGGCATATGATAGAGTTGATAGAGATGCTCTGTGGAAGGTATTAAGAATATATGGTGTGGGAGGAAAGTTGTTAGAAGCAGTGAAAAGTTTTTATCGAGGATGTAAGGCATGTGTACGTGTAGGAAGAGAGGAAAGTGATTGGTTCTCAGTGAATGTAGGTTTGCGGCAGGGGTGTGTGATGTCTCCATGGTTGTTTAATTTTGTTTATGGATGGGGTTGTTAGGGAGGTAAATGCAAGAGCTTTGGAAAGAGGGGCAAGTATGCAGTCTGTTGTGGATGAGAGAGCTTGGGAAGTGAGTCAGTTGTTGTTCGCTGATGATACAGCGCTGGTGGCTGATTCATGTGAGAAACTGCAGAAGCTGGTGACTGAGTTTGGTAAAGTGTGTGAAAGAAGAAAGCTGAGAGTAAATGAGAATAAGAGCAAGGTTATTAGGTACAGTAGTGTTGAGGGACAAGTCAATTGGGTGGTAAATTTCAATAGAGAAAAACTGGAGGAAGTGAAGTGTTTTAGATATCTGAGCGTGGATTTGGCAGCGGATGGAACCATGGAATCGGAAGTGAGTTATAGGTTGGGGGAGGGGGCGAAAATCCTGGGAGCGTTGAAAAATGTGTGGAAGGCGAGAACGTTACCTCGGAAAGCAGAAATGGGTATGTGTGGAGGAATAGTGGTTCCAACAATGTTGTATGGTTGCGAGGCGTGGGCTATAGATATAGTTGTGCGCAGGAGGGTGGATGTGCTGGAAATGAGATGTTTGAGGATAATTTGTAGTGGGTGGTGGTTTGATCGAGTAAGTAACGAAAGGTTAAGAGAGATGAGTGGTAATAAAAAGAGTGTGGTTGACACAGCAGAAGAGGGTGTTTTGAAATGGTTTGGTCACGTGGAGAGAATGAGTGTGGAAAGATTGACAAAGAGGATATATGTGTCAGAGGTGGAGGGAACGAGGAGAAGTGGGAGACCAGATTGGAGGTGGAAAGATGGAGCGAAAAACAGTTTGAGTGATCGGGGCCTGAACATGCAGTAGGGTGACAGGCGTGCAAGGAATAGAGTGAATTGGAATGATGTGGTTTACCGAGGTCGACGTGCTGTCAATGGATTGAACCAGGGCATGTGCAGCGTCTGGGGTAAACTATGGAAAGTTTTGTGGAGCCTGGATGTGGAAGGGGAGCAGTGGTTTCGGTGCATTATACATGACAGCTAGAGACTGAGGGTGAACGAATGTGGCCTTTATTTTCTTTTCCTAGCGCTACCTCGCGTACATGCGGGGGGGAGGGGGTTGTCATTCCATGTGTTACGGGGTGGCGACGAGAATGAATAAGGGCAGACAGTATGAATTAAATATATATATATATATATATATATATATATATATATATATATATATATATATATATATATATATATATATATATATATATATATATATATATATATATATATATATATATATATATAACATATAAAGCTCCATCAGCCAGGATCGAACCTGGGACCCCTTGTGCAAGAGGCAGGCATGTAACCGCTGGGCTAAGGGACTGTATAATAGGAAACAACTATTCGAAGTTGTTTCCTATTATACAGTCCCTTAGCCTAGCGGTTAGCATGCCTGCCTCTTGCACAAGGGGTCCCAGGTTCGATCCTGGCTGATGGAGCTTTGTATGTTCTATGAAGGTGCGCGTTCATTTACACTTTATTCGTATATATATATATATATATATATATATATATATATATATATATATATATATAATATATATATATATATATATATATATATATATATGTATATATATTTTTTTTTTTTTTTTTTTGCTTTGTCGCTGTCTCCCGCGTTTGCGAGGTAGCGCAAGGAAACAGACGAAAGAAATGGCCCAACCCACCCCCATACACATGTATATACATACGTCCACACACGCAAATATACATACCTACACAGCTTTCCATGGTTTACCCCAGACGCTTCACATGCCTTGATTCAATCCACTGACAGCACGTCAACCCCGGTATACCACATCGCTCCAATTCACTCTATTCCTTGCCCTCCTTTCACCCCTGCATGTTCAGGCCCCGATCACACAAAATCTTTTTCACTCCATCTTTCCACCTCCAATTTGGTCTCCCTCTTCTCCTCGTTCCCTCCACCTCCGACACATATATCCTCTTGGTCAATCTTTCCTCACTCATTCTCTCCATGTGACCAAACCATTTCAAAACACCCTCTTCTGCTCTCTCAACCACGCTCTTTTTATTTCCACACATCTCTCTTACCCTTACGTTACTTACTCGATCAAACCACCTCACACCACACATTGTCCTCAAACATCTCATTTCCAGCACATCCATCCTCCTGCGCACAACTCTATCCATAGTCCACGCCTCGCAACCATACAACATTGTTGGAACCACTATTCCTTCAAACATACCCATTTTTGCTTTCCGAGATAATGTTCTCGACTTCCACACATTCTTCAAGGCTCCCAGAATTTTCGCCCCCTCCCCCACCCTATGATCCACTTCCGCTTCCATGGTTCCATCCTCTGCCAGATCCACTCCCAGATATCTAAAACACTTCACTTCCTCCAGTTTTTCTCCATTCAAACTCACCTCCCAATTGACTTGACCCTCAACCCTACTGTACCTAATAACCTTGCTCTTATTCACATTTACTCTTAACTTTCTTCTTTCACACACTTTACCAAACTCAGTCACCAGCTTCTGCAGTTTCTCACATGAATCAGCCACCAGCGCTGTATCATCAGCGAACAACAACTGACTCACTTCCCAAGCTCTCTCATCCCCAACAGACTTCATACTTTCGCCCTCTTTCCAAAACTCTTGCATTCACCTCCCTAACAACCCCATCCATAAACAAATTAAACAACCATGGAGACATCACACACCCCTGCCGCAAACCTACATTCACTGAGAACCAATCACTTTCCTCTCTTCCTACACGTACACATGCCTTACATCCTCGATAAAAACTTTTCACTGCTTCTAACAACTTGCCTCCCACACCATATATTCTTAATACCTTCCACAGAGCATCTCTATCAACTCTATCATATGCCTTCTCCAGATCCATAAATGCTACATACAAATCCATTTGCTTTTCTAAGTATTTCTCACATACATTCTTCAAAGCAAACACCTGATCCACACATCCTCTACCACTTCTGAAACCACACTGCTCTTCCCCAATCTGATGCTCTGTACGTGCCTTCACCCTCTCAATCAATACCCTCCCATATAATTTGCCAGGAATACTCAACAAACTTATACCTCTGTAATTTGAGCACTCACTCTTATCCCCTTTGCCTTTGTACAATGGCACTATGCAAGCATTCCGCCAATCCTCAGGCACCTCACCATGAGTCATACATACATTAAATAACCTTACCAACCAGTCAACAATACAGTCACCCCCTTTTTTAATAAATTCCACTGCAATACCATCCAAACCTGCTGCCTTGCCGGCTTTCATCTTCCGCAAAGCTTTTACTACCTCTTCTCTGTTTACCAAATCATTTTCCCTAACCCTCGCACTTTGCACACCACCTCGACCAAAACACCCTATATCTGCCACTCTATCATCAAACACATTCAACAAACCTTCAAAATACTCACTCCATCTCCTTCTCACATCACCACTACTTGTTATCACCTCCCCATTTGCGCCCTTCACTGAAGTTCCCATTTGCTCCCTTGTCTTACGCACTTTATTTACCTCCTTCCAGAACATCTTTTTATTCTCCCTAAAATTTAATGATACTCTCTCACCCCAACACTCATTTGCCCTTTTTTTCACCTCTTGCACCTTTCTCTTGACCTCCTGTCTCTTTCTTTTATACGTCTCCCACTCAATTGCATTTTTTCCCTGCAAAAATCGTCCAAATGCCTCTCTCTTCTCTTTCACTAATACTCTTACTTCTTCATCCCACCACTCACTACCCTTTCTAATCAACCCACCTCCCACTCTTCTCATGCCACAAGCATCTTTTGCGCAATCCATCACTGATTCCCTAAATACACCCCATTCCTCCCCCACTCCCCTTACTTCCATTGTTCTCACCTTTTTCCATTCTGTACTCAGCCTCTCCTGGTACTTCCTCACACAAGTCTCCTTCCCAAGCTCACTTACTCTCACCACCCTCTTCACCCCAACATTCACTCTTCTTTTCTGAAAACCCATACAAATCTTCACCTTAGCCTCCACAAGATAATGATCAGACATCCCACCAGTTGCACCTCTCAGCACATTAACATCCAAAAGTCTCTCTTTCGCGCGCCTGTCAATTAACACGTAATCCAATAACGCTCTCTGGCCATCTCTCCTACTTACATAAGTATACTTATGTATATCTCGCTTTTTAAACCAGGTATTCCCAATCATCAGTCCTTTTTCAGCACATAAATCTACAAGCTCTTCACCATTTCCATTTACAACACTGAACACCCCATGTATACCAATTATTCCCTCAACTGCCACATTACTCACCTTTGCATTCAAATCACCCAACACTATAACCCGGTCTCGTGCATCAAAACCACTAACACACTCATTCAGCTGCTCCCAAAACACTTGCCTCTCATGATCTTTCTTCTCATGCCCAGGTGCATATGCACCAATAATCACCCATCTCTCTCCATCAACTTTCAGTTTTACCCATATTAATCGAGAATTTACTTTCTTACATTCTATCACATACTTCCACAACTCCTGTTTCAGGAGTACTGCTACTCCTTCCCTTGCTCTTGTCCTCTCACTAACCCCTGACTTTACTCCCAAGACATTCCCAAACCACTCTTCCCCTTTACCCTTGAGCTTCGTTTCACTCAGAGCCAAAACATCCAGGTTCCTTTCCTCAAACATACTACCTATCTCTCCTTTTTTCACATCTTGGTTACATCCACACACATTTAGGCACCCCAATCTGAGCCTTCGAGGAGGATGAGCACTCCCCGCGTGACTCCTTCTTCTGTTTCCCATTTTAGAAAGTTAAAAAATACAAGGAGGGGAGGATTTCTGGCCCCCCGCTCCCGTCCCCTCTAGTCGCTTTCTACGACACGCGAGGAATGCGTGGGAAGTATTCTTTCACCCCTATCCCCAGGGATAATATACATATATATATACACATACACACACATACACACACACACGCACATATACACACACACACATACATATATATACATGTGAAAAATGTAAGAAACAATTTAGAAAACTGAAACCTCCAGCTTGAAATGAAATGAAAAAAATGAATGTCACATAATGGTTCAACCTCTGGCTATGGAAAAAGGAAATGTTTAATTTATTTACACAAACGTCAATAGTAGTTCTCATCAGTTTAACCACTGTATCAATAAGCTTCAATGTCTAAGCTACATTTTTTCCAATTTCACTATTTTCTTGTCAAAGCACCATGTATGAAAACTATCACTCCAGTAACACAACTATAAACATTTACTTCCCCTTTAAAAAAAGTTCTGGGGAAGTCTGTCTCGATACACTGCGGGACACTCTACCACCTGGCGAGGTTTGTGTTGCAATGGTTCTTGATTCACAAACGTAGTAGCATCACTGGTGGGCCAATCTCTCGTCTGATGATCCAGGGAAAGGTGACCCGAAAGGCGCGCTTGAAGGTCTGGTGCATGAAGGCGTAGATGATGGGGTTGACGGCCGGGCTGACGTAGATCATGTACTGCGATAGCGACAGTAAGGCGTCGTACGTCTGCTGGAGTTCGGGTTTGAGAGTACCGTCCGCGTTGACGAAGTGTTTGCGGGACACCGCATAATATTGCGCGTCGTTGATAGGCCTGGCCGCTGCACTTCCCTTGCACTACGCACGGTCGCCTTGAGGTAGGAGTGTTCGGGGGGGGGGGATGTCCTCCCCGTCACTCCTCCGTCGTCGCCTTCGTCGTCATCACTCGTCGTCGTACACCCGGCAGTGCATTTGGCCAGCGTCCAGGGATATATATATATAGTCAAAGATTTCTTGGTCTCTGTTAAACCACGTGTTGTTGATAGCAAAATATAGTTTAAGTTCTGTTTAAATGTCTATATTCTGCTTCAGATGTTTCAATCCTTTTTGTTTTTACCTGCCAGACCACAGCAAAGGCCAACATAAAAGTATCTCAAAAATGTGGACATGTCTGAGGATTAGATGTATATATGATGCCCAGCTATCTTCTCACAGTCCTTGGGAGGTGGTGGCCCGGAACTGCTATGAAGTTATTCTTCTCAGATTCTTTTTTTTTTTTTATCCTCATTTGACTGACGTAAGAATGCTAGGAGCCAATAAGCAGTCATATTACTGGAGAGTTTTGTAATAAACCCAGGTACATTAAGGTTTCAATTAAAACCCCTACTAATTCCAGTTCTTGAGTAATAAGTAGCACATAAGGAATATTCCACTAACAGCCTATAGGTTCAATTTCTTTTTCTTTTTCTTTGTCTGCAATGCTGGGACATCTGTTCCTCGTGTTAATTCTTGAATTTTTACTCTTCGTTTCCTTTCTTCCTCAGCCTTCCTCTCTTCTGTTTCTGCCTCTGTATCTAATTAACATTAGCGAGATGTTTCATGATCTGTGGGTAGTTCACAAGGTGATCCTGCAGCACTGTCCATGCTCCACTGACTAAAACCGTCTCAACGGCAGATTAAATAAAATTATCTTTACTTTTAGTGGTCTTGCTTGATTTATTAGTGGAGGATTTGTTTTCTGGGAGAAGTTCTTCTAACAGTCGCCGTTTCTGTTCCACCTCAGCTGTGAGGTGCTTCACTCTCAAACCCAGATGCTGAACTTGGACCATCAAGGGTGTCACCCAGTGATGACCAAACTACAGCAGAAGTACCAATAACATGTAGTTAATACATGCAACTCATCTGAAAGCCGGTCCAGTTTAAACTCCCATCTGTATGACATGTCATTTAACCTAGAGGACACAATGATGTTGACATTCTGTCTGTCTCCTGTCCATCCTGTTTTGACATTTTACCCCAGACGCTTCACATGCCCTGATTCAATCCACTGACAGCACGTCAACCCCGGTATACCACATCTATCCAATTCACTCTATTCCTTGCCCTCCTTTCACCCTCCTGCATGTTCAGGCCCCGCTCAAACAAAATCTTTTTCACTCCATCTTTCCACCTCCAATTTGGTTTCCCACTTCTCCTCGTTCCCTCCACCTCCTACACATATATCCTCTTGGTCAATCTTTCCTCACTCATTCTCTCCATGTGCCCAAACCATTTCAAAACACCCTCTTCTGCTCTCTCAGCCACGCTCTTTTTATTTCCACACATCTCTCTTACCCTTACGTTACTTACTCGATCAAACCACCTCACACCACACATTGTCCTCAAACATCTCATTTCCAGCACATCCACCCTCCTGCGCACAACTCTATCCATAGCCCACGTCTCGCAACCATACAACATTGTTGAAACCACTATTCCTTCAAACATACCCATTTTTGCTTTCCGAGATAATGTTCTCGACTACCACACATTCTTCAAGGCTCCCAGGATTTTCGCCCCCTCCCCCACCCTATGATCCACTTCCGCTTCCATGGTTCCATCCGCTGCCAGATCCACTCCCAGATATCTAAAACACTCCACTTCCTCCAGTTTTTTTCCATTCAAACTTACCTCCCAATTGACTTGACCCTCAACCCTACTGTACCTAATAACCTTGCTCTTATTCACATTTACTCTTAACTTTCTTCTTTCACACACTTTACCAAACTCATTCACCAGCTTCTGCAGTTTCTCACATGAATCAGCCACCAGCGCTGTATCATCAGCGAACAACAACTGACTCACTTCCCAAGCTCTCTCATCCCCAACAGACTTCATACTTGCCCCTCTTTCCAAAACTCATGCATTCACCTCCCTAACAACCCCATCCATAAACAAATTAAACAACCATGGAGACATCACGCACCCCTGCCGCAAACCTACTTTCACTGAGAACCAATCACTTTCCTCTCTTCCTACACGAACACATGCCTTACATCCTCGATAAAAACTTTTCACTGCTTCTAACAACTTGCCTCCCACACCATATATTCTTAATACCTTCCACAGAGCATCTCTATCAACTCTATTATATGCCTTCTCCAGATCCATAAATGCTACATACAAATCCATTTGCTTTTCTAAGTATTTCTCACATACATTCTTCAAAGCAAACACCTGATCCACACATCCTCTACCACTTCTGAAACCACACTGGTCTTCCCCAATCTGATGCTCTGTACATGCCTTCACCCTCTCAATCAATACCCTCCCATATATATATATATATATATATATATATATATATATATATATATATATATATATATATATATATATATATATATATTTTTTTTTTTTTTTTTTTTCTTTGTCGCTGTCTCCCGCGTTTGCGAGGTAGCGCAAGGAAACAGACGGAAGAAATGGCCCAACCCACCCCATACACATGTATATACATACGTCCACACACACGCAAATATACATACCTACACAGCTTTCCATGGTTTACCCCAGACGCTTCACATGCCTTGATTCAATCCACTGACAGCACGTCAACCCCGGTATACCACATCGATCCAATTCACTCTATTCCTTGCCCTCCTTTCACCCTCCTGCATGTTCAGGCCCCGATCACACAAAATCTTTTTCACTCCATCTTTCCACCTCCAATTTGGTCTCCCTCTTCTCCTCGTTCCCTCCACCTCCGACACATATATCCTCTTGGTCAATCTTTCCTCACTCATTCTCTCCATGTGACCAAATCATTTCAAAACACCCTCTTCTGCTCTCTTAACCACGCTCTTTTTATTTCCACACATCTCTCTTACCCTTACGTTACTTACTCGATCAAACCACCTCACACCACACATTGTCCTCAAACATCTCATTTCCAGCACATCCATCCTCCTGCGCACAACTCTATCCATAGTCCACGCCTCGCATCCATACAACATTGTTCGAACCACTATTCCTTCAAACATACCCATTTTTGCTTTCCGAGATAATGTTCTCGACTTCCACACATTCTTCAAGGCTCCCAGAATTTTCGCCCCCTCCCCCACCCTATGATCCACTTCCGCTTCCATGGTTCCATCCGCTGCCAGATCCACTCCCAGATATCTAAAACACTTCACTTCCTCCAGTTTTTCTCCATTCAAACTCACCTCCCAATTGACTTGACCCTCAACCCTACTGTACCTAATAACCTTGCTCTTATTCACATTTACTCTTAACTTTCTTCTTTCACACACTTTACCAAACTCAGTCACCAGCTTCTGCAGTTTCTCACATGAATCAGCCACCAGCGCTGTATCATCAGCGAACAACAACTGACTCACTTCCCAAGCTCTCTCATCCCCAACAGACTTCATACTTGCCCCTCTTTCCAAAACTCTTGCATTCACCTCCCTAACAACCCCATCCATAAACAAATTAAACAACAATGGAGACATCATATATATATATATATATATATATATATATATATATATATATATATATATATATATATATATATATATATATATATATATATAAACATATATATATATATATATATATATATATATATATATATATATATATATATATATATATATATATATATATATATATATATATATATATATATATATAAATATATATATGCATGCATGCATTGTACAAAGGTAAAGGGGATAAAGTTGAGTGCTCAAATTGCAGAGGCATAAGTCTGTTGAGTATTCCTGGGAAATTATATGGGAGGGTATTGATTGAGAGGGTGAAGGCACGTACAGAGCATCAGATTGGGAAGAGCAGCGTGGTTTCAGAAGTGGTAAAGGATGTGTGGATCAGGTGTTTGCTTTGAAGAATGTATGTGAGAAATACTGACAAAAGCAAATGGATTTGTATGTAGCATTTATGGATCTGGAAAAGGCATATGATAGAATTGATAGTGATGCTCTTTGGAAGGTATTTAGAATATATGGTGCGGGAGGCAAGTTGCTATAAGCAGTGAAAAGTTTTTATCGAGGATGTAAGGCATGTGTACAAGTAGGAAGAGAGGAAAGTGATTGGTTCTCAGTGAATGTCGGTTTGTGGCAGGGGTGCGTGGTGTCTCCATGGCTGTTTAATGTGTTTATGGATGGGGTTGTTAGGGAGGTGAATGCAAGAGTTTTGGAGAAGGGGGCAAGTGTGCAGTCTATTGCGGATGAGAGAGCTTGGGAAGTGAGTCAGTTGTTCGCTGATGTTACAGCGTCGTTGGCTGATTCGGGTGAGAAACAGCAGAAGCTCGTGACTGAGTTTGGCAAAGTGTGTGAAAGAAGAAAGCTGAGAGGAAATGTGAATAAGAGCAAGGTTATCAGGTGCAGTAGGGTTGAGGGACAAGTCAACTGGGAGATAAATTTGAATGGAGAAAAACTGGAGAAAGTGAAGTGTTTTGGATGTCTGGGAGTGGATTTGCCAGCCGATGAAACCATGGAAGCCAAAATGAGTCATCGGGTGGGGGAGGGGGCAAAAGTTCTGTGGAAGGCGAGAACATTGTCTCAGAAAGCAAAAATGGGTATGTTGGAAGGAATAGTGGTTCCAACAATGGTATATGGTTGCGAGGCGTGGGCTGTAGATAGAGTTATGCGGAGGCGGGTGTATGTTTTTGAAATGAAATGTTTGAGGACAATATGTGGTGTGAGGTGGTTTGATCGAGTAAGTTATGAAAGGGTAAGAGAGATGTGTGGTAATAAAAAGAGTGTGGTTGAGAGAGCAGACGAGGGTGTTTTGAAATGATTTGGTGACATGAAGAGAATGAATGGGGAACGATTGACAAAGAGGATATATATATGTCAGAGGTGTAGGGAATGAGGAGAAGTGGGAGACCAAATTGGAGGTGGAAGGATGGAGTTGAAAACATTTTGAGCGATTGGGGCCTGAACATGCAGGAGGGTTCCATCCGTTGCCAAATCCACTCCCAGATATCTAAAACACTTCATTTCCTCCAGTTTTTCTCCAGTCAAACTCACCTCCCAATTGACTTGTCCCTCAACCCTACTGTACCTGATAACCTTGCTCTTATTCACATTTCCTCTCAGCTTTCTTCTTTCACACACTTTACCAAACTCAGTTACCAGCTTCTGCAGTTTCTCACCCGAATCAGCCACCAGCGAACAACAACTGACTCACTTCCCAAGCTCTCTCATCCACAACAGACTGCATACTTGCCCATCTCTCCAAAACTCTTGCATTCACCTCCCTGACAACCCCTATTCATAAACAAATTAAACAATCTTGGAGACATCACGGATACTTCCCGCAAACCGACATTCAGCGGGAACGAATCACTTTCCTCTTCCTACACGTACACATGCCTTACATCCTCGATAAAAACTTTTAACTTTTATAGCAACTTGCCTCCCACACAATATACTCTTAATACCTTCCATAGAGCATCCCTATCAACTCTATCATATGCCTTCTCTAGATCCATAAATACTACATGCAAATCCATTTGTTTTTCTAAGTATTTCTCACATACATTCTTCAAAGCAAACACCTGATCCACACATCCTCTACCACTTCTGAAACCATACTGCTCTTCCCTAATCTGATGCTCTGTACATGCCTTCACCCTCTCAATCAATACCCTCCCATATAATTTCCCAGGAATACTCAACAAACTTATACCTCTGTAATTTGAACACTCACCTTTGTTCCCTTTGCCTTTGTACAATGGCACTATGCATGCATTCTGACAATCCTTCATGAACTATACATACATTGAATATCCTCACCGACCAGTGAACAACACAGTCACCCGCTTTTTTAATAAATTCCATTGCAATACCATCTAAACACTTCGCCTTGCCGGCTTTCATCATCGCAAAGCTGTCACTACCTCTTCTCTGTTTACCAAATCATTCGCCCTGACCCTCTCACTTTGCACACCACCTTGACCAAAACACCCTATGTCTGCCACTCTATCATGAGACATATTCAACAAACCTTCAGAATACTCACTCCATCTCACTCTCACTTCACCACTACTTGTTATTACCTCTTATTTGCCCTCTTCGCCGATGCTCCCTTTGTTCTCTTGTCTTACGCACTTTATTTACCTCCTTCCAAAACATATTTTTATTTTCCCTACAATTTAATGATACTCTCTCACCTCAACTCTCATTTGCCCTCTTTTTCACCTCTTACACCGTTTTCTTGACCTCTTGCCTCTTTCTTTTATACATCTCCCACTCATTTGCATTGTTTCCCTGCAAAAATCGTCCAAATGCCTCTCTTTTCTCCTTCACTAACAATCTTACTTCTTCATCCCACCACTCACTACCCTTTCTAGTCTGCCCACCTCCCACCTTTCTCATGCCACAGGCATCTTTTGCGCAAGCCATCAATGCTTCCCTAAATGCATCCCATTCCTACCCTACTCCCCCTTACGTCATTTGTTCTCACCTTTTTCCATTCTGCGCTCAATCTCTGCTAGTACTTCCTCACACAAGTCTCCTTTCCAAGCTCACTTACTTTCACCACTCTCTTCACGGGGAAAATAAAACACGATAAGTTCCCAAGAGCACTTTCGTGTAATAATAACATATCAAGTGAGATACAAGAGAGAAATATAATAGTCAGTTGATACATAACGAAGAAGACACCATTTTGTAAACAAGTGACTATCCAAGACAGACGTTGAGCGTATCATAAACTTTTGTGGACAAGAAGGGGAAATGTTTATAAATTTATCAATAAATTGTATAACTTTATTGTTAATATATATATGTTCACCAAAAGGCGTCCTAGGTACGTCTCTTCGTTGTATATCAACTGACCGTTATATTTATCTCTTGTGTCTCCCGTGATAATGTGATTTTTATTTCACGAAAGTGCACTTGGGAACTTATCGTGTTTCATTTTCTCTGTGAACCTCTAGGAATATATATATATATATATATATATATATATATATATATATATATATATATATATATATTTTTTTTTTTTTTTTTATTATTTTGCTTTGTCGCTGTCTCCCGCGTTTGCGAGGTAGCGCAAGGAAACAGACGAAAGAAATGGCCCAACCCACCCCCATACACAATGTATATACATACACGTCCACACACGCAAATATACATACCTATACATCTCAATGTACACATATATATACACACACAGACACATGCATATATACCCATGCACACAATTCACACTGCCTTTATTCATTCCCATCGCCACCTCGCCACACATGGCATACCATCCCCCTCCCCCCTTATGTGTGCGAAGTAGCACTAGGAAAAGACAAAAAAGGCCCCATTCGTTCACACTCAGTCTCTAGCTGTCATGCAATAATGCCCGAAACCACAGCTCCCTTTCCACATCCAGGCCCCACACAACTTTCCATGGTTTACCCCAGACGCTTCACATGCCTTGATTCAATCCACTGACAGCACGTCAACCCCGGTATACGACATCGATCCAATTCACTCTATTCCTTGCCCTCCTTTCACCCTCCTGCATGTTCAGGCCCCGATCACACAAAATCTTTTTCACTCCATCTTTCCACCTCCAATTTGGTCTCCCACTTCTCTTTGTTCCCTCCACCTCCGACACATATATCCTCTTGGTCAATCTTTTCTCACTTATTCTCTCCATGTGCCCAAACCATTTCAAAACACCCTCTTCTGCTCTCTCAACCACGCTCTTTTTATTTCCACACATCTCTCTTACCCTTACATTACTTACTCGATCAAACCACCTCACACCACACATTGTCCTCAAACATCTCATTTCCAGCACATCCACCCTCCTGCGCACAACTCTATCCATAGCCCACGCCTCGAAACCATACAACATTGTTGGAACCACTATTCCTTCAAACATACCCATTTTTGCTTTCCGAGATAATGTTCTCGACTTCCACACATTCTTCAAGGCTCCCAGGATTTTCGCCCCCTCCCCCACCCTATGATTCACTTCCGCTTCCATGGTTCCATCCTCTGCTAGATCCACTCCCAGATATCTAAAACACTTTACTTCCTCCAGTTTTTCTCCATTCAAACTTACCTCCCAATTGACTTGACCCTCAACCCTACTGTACCTAATAACCTTGCTCTTATTCACATTTACTCTTAACTTTCTTTTTTCACACACTTTACCAAACTCAGTCACCAGCTTCTGCAGTTTCTCACATGAATCAGCCACCAGCGCTGTATCATCTGCGAACAACTGACTCACTTCCCAAGCTCTCTCATCCACAACAGACTTCATACTTGCCCCTCTTTCCAAAACTCTTGCATTCACCTCCCTAACAACCCCATCCATAAACAAATTAAACAACCATGGAGACATCACACACCCCTGCCGCAAACCTACATTCACTGAGAACCAATCACTTTCCTCTCTTCCTACACGTACACATGCCTTACATCCTCGATAAAAACTTTCACTTCTTCTAACAACTTGCCTCCCACACCATATATTCTTAATACCTTCCACAGCATCTCTATCAACTCTATCATATGCCTTCTCCACATCCATATATGCTACATACAAATCCATTTGCTTTTCTAAGTATTTCTCACATACATTCTTCAAAGCAAACAACTGATCCACACATCCTCTACCACTATATATTTTTTTTTTCTATCATATTTTGTCGCTGTCTCCCGCGTTAGCGAGGTAGCGCAAGGAAACACGAAAGAATGACCCAACCCACCCACATGCACATGTATATACATAAACACCCACACATGCAGATGTACATACCTATACATTTCAAATGCAAACATACATATATATATATATACACAGACAAATACATATATACACATGTACATAATTCATACTTGCTGCTCTCAGCCATTGCCGTCGCCACCCCGCCGCACATGAAATAACAACTCCCTCCCCCCCCCGCATGTGCGCAAGGTAGCGCTAGGAAAAGACAACAAAGGCCACATTCGTTCACACTCAGTCTCTAGCTGTCATGTATAATGCACCGAAAGCACAGCTCCCTTACCACATCCAGGCCCCACAAAACTTTCCATGGTTTACCCCAGACGCTTCACATGCCCTGGTTCAATCCACTGACAGCATGTCGACCTCGTTATAACACATCGTTCCAGTTCACTCTCTTCCTTGCACGCCTTTCACCCTCCTGCATGTTCAGGCCCCTGTTGCTCAAAATCTTTTTCACTCCATCCTTCCACCTCCAATTTGGTCTCCCACTTCTCGTTTCCTCTGCCCCTGACACGTATATCCTCTTTGTCAATCTTTCCTCACTCATTCTCTCCATGTGACCAAACCATTTCAATACAACATCTTCAACTCTCTCAACCACACTCTTTTTATTACCACACATCTCTCTTACCCTTTCATTACTTCCTCAATCAAACCACCTCACACCACATATTGTCCTCAAACATCTCATTTCCAGCACATCCACCCTCCTCCGCACAACCCTATCTATAGCCCACGCCTCGCAACCATAAAACATTGTTGGAAACACTATTCCTTCAACCACCCATTTTTCCTTTCCAAGATAATGTTCTCGATTTCCACATTCTTCAACACTCCCAGAACTTTCGCCCCCTCCCCCACCCTATGATTCACTTCCGCTTCCATGGTTCCATCCGCTGCCAAATCCACTCCCAGATATCTAAAACACTTCACTTCCTCCAGTTTTTCTCCATTCAAACTTACCTCCCAATTGACTTCTCCCTCAACCCTACTGTACCTAATAACCTTGCTCTTATTCACATTTACTCTCAGTATGTGTGTGTATGTGTGTGTGTGTGTGTGTGTGTGTGTGTGTGTGTGTGTGTGTGTGTGTGAGTGTGTGTGTGTGCGTGTGTTTGTGTGTGTGTGTGTGTGTATGTGTGTGATTGAGTGAATGGATCATTCTTCTTCCTTTCCTGGCGCTACCTCACTGACGCCGGAAACAGCTATATAGTATAAGAAAAAGAATAAGAATATTTTGGACACAAATATACATAAATGCTGTATTCGAATGTATTCGAAGACGAATACCGAATACGATTACTCTATGTGTGCAGCACACTGACACATACTGGCCTCACTTACCCACAAACGCTCACCCTCATTCTCACTGATGATAACTTTAATTAAAATACACTCATGTAGAAATAACTAACCTTGTAACACCTTCACAACGATATCTAATCTTGTAACACCATCATAACGATAACTAACCTAGTAACACCATCGTAACGTAACTAACCTAGTAACACCATCATAACGATAACTAACCTAGTAACACCATCATAACGATAACTAACCTAGTAACACCATCATAACGATAACTAACCTAGTAACACCATCGTAACGTAACTAACCTAGTAACACCATCGTAACGTAACTAACCTAGTAACACCATCATAACGTAACTAACCTAGTAACACCATCATAACGATAACTAACCTAGTAACACCATCATAACGATAACTAACCTAGTAACACCATCATAACGATAACTAACCTAGTAACACCATCGTAACGATAACTAACCTAGTAACACCATCATAACGATAACTAACCTAGTAACACCATCGTAACGATAACTAACCTAGTAACACCATCATAACGATAACTAACCTAGTAACACCATCGTAACGATAACTAACCTAGTAACACCATCGTAACGTAACTAACCTAGTAACACCATCATAACGATAACTAACCTAGTAATACCATCATAACGATAACTAACCTAGTAACACCATCGTAACGATAACTAACCTAGTAACACCATCATAACGATAACTAACCTAGTAACACCATCGTAACGTAACTAACCTAGCAACACCATCATAACGATAACTAACCTAGTAACACCATCATAACGATAACTAACCTAGTAACACCATCGTAACGTAACTAACCTAGTAACACCATCATAACGATAACTAACCTAGTAACACCATCATAACGATAACTAACCTAGTAACACCATCATAACGATAACTAACCTAGTAACACCATCGTAACGTAACTAACCTAGTAACACCATCATAACGATAACTAACCTAGTAACACCATCATAACGATAACTAACCTAGTAACACCATCATAACGATAACTAACCTAGTAACACCATCGTAACGTAACTAACCTAGTAACACCATCATAACGATAACTAACCTAGTAACACCATCATAACGATAACTAACCTAGTAACACCATCGTAACGTAACTAACCTAGTAACACCATCATAACGATAACTAACCTAGTAACACCATCATAACGATAACTAACCTAGTAACACCATCGTAACGTAACTAACCTAGTAACACCATCATAACGTAACTAACCTAGTAACACCATCATAACGATAACTAACCTAGTAACACCATCATAACGATAACTAACCTAGTAACACCATCATAACGATAACTAACCTAGTAACACCATCATAACGATAACTAACCTAGTAACACCATCATAACGTAACTAACCTAGTAACACCATCATAACGATAACTAACCTAGTAACACCATCATAACGTAACTAACCTAGTAACACCATCATAACGATAAAGTTTATAATCAAAAAATGTCATCTTTCAGTAAAACTTCTCAGACCTAAGCTGTTTCCTCTACTACACTATTAAACAGTTATTCTACTCATGAAGTAGCTTAGTAATCACAGTATATATAAAAATAAGAAGGAAACAAAACTTTCATTATCATAACTGCGTATTATAACACGTCAGTCATCCAACACAGCAACGCCAGACGTGAGGAAGAAACGACACTGTGATTGCGTCCAGCTCCAGCCGCTTCGTCGTACAAGTAATGGACGTGAACATACTCGAACACGTCAGGAGTTTTCATACATTTATTGATGCTTATTTATTTCACAACTGTTTTCCTGCTTCAGTCTCAATGAAGCTTTATATTCCAAAATTGTGATGTAAATATATTTGCATTATCCTGTACGTTTATTTCTATCATATTTTTCTTATTTTTGTTTTTGTTTTTAAACCATCCCGCGACCTCAGGAGAACCATCCCGTGACCTCAGGAGAACCATCCCGTGACCTCAGGAGAACCATCCCGTGACCTCAGGAGAACCATCCCGCGACCTCAGGAGAACCATCCCGCGACCTCAGGAGAACCATCCCGTGACCTCAGGAGAACCATCCCGTGACCTCAGGAGAACCATCCCGTGACCTCAGGAGAACCATCCCGCGACCTCAGGAGAACCATCCCGCGACCTCAGGAGAACCATCCCGTGACCTCAGGAGAACCATCCCGCGACCTCAGGAGAACCATCCCGTGACCCGCAGGAGAACCATCCCGCGACCTCAGGAGAACCATCCCGCGACCCGCAGGAGAACCATCCCGCGACCTCAGGAGAACCATCCCGCGACCTCAGGAGAACCATCCCGTGACCTCAGGAGAACCATCCCGCGACCTCAGGAGAACCATCCCGTGACCTCAGGAGAACCATCCCGCGACCTCAGGAGAACCATCCCGCGACCTCAGGAGAACCATCCCGTGACCTCAGGAGAACCATCCCGTGACCTCAGGAGAACCATCCCGTGACCCGCAGGAGAACCATCCCGCGACCTCAGGAGAACCATCCCGCGACCTCAGGAGAACCATCCCGCGACCCGCAGGAGAACCATCCCGCGACCCGCAGGAGAACCATCCCGCGACCCGCAGGAGAACCATCCCGCGACCTCAGGAGAACCATCCCGCGACCCGCAGGAGAACCATCCCGCGACCCGCAGGAGAACCATCCCGCGACCTCAGGAGAACCATCCCGCGACCCGCAGGAGAACCATCCCGCGACCCGCAGGAGAACCATCCCGCGACCCGCAGGAGAACCATCCCGCGACCTCAGGAGAACCATCCCGCGACCTCAGAGACCATCCCGCGACCCGCAGGAGAACCATCCCGCGACCCGCAGGAGAACCATCCCGCGACCTCAGGAGAACCATCCCGCGACCTCAGGAGAACCATCCCGCGACCTCAGGAGAACCATCCCGCGACCCGCAGGAGAACCATCCCGCGACCCGCAGGAGAACCATCCCGCGACCCGCAGGAGAACCATCCCGACGCTCATATGGGTCGCGACCTTGGTTTAGGGAAACGCTGGTTTGAGGTGAAGTACAACACGTTCCTGTCTAAGGTTTATGTGTCAAGTTGTGGAGTGTGAAAAGAGGTGAGAGTATTGCGTGGATCTGGTGCGTGAAGAACGAGTCTTGTTCGACGGGCTGTGAGGCTCAAGGCAGCTCCACTAGCGAATGTGTGTGTGGAAACAGATCTCTTCACGGGACCTGCTCATGTGGTTATTGTGGATAAGTTGCCTGTCTCGGGAATGGACTTTGTGTTAGGCAATGACCTAGCGGAAGGAAAAATGAGTCCAGTATCGGTGTTGTTTGTGAGACCGATGGAGTCCATGGAGACAAAGCAACTTGAGGAAGAGGCACCAGAGTTCTTCCCAGTGTGCGCAGTTACCAGGTCTATGACCGTTAGAAAGGCAGACAGTGTGCATGAGGAGACAGAGACAGAGACGGAGAGAGAGAGAACGCCCTTTGAGGATGAAGTCGGTAAGGTGGAGCTGTGTGAGACCTTCCTTGCTGGTTTGGAATCCAAGCAAGGGTCAGCAGGTGAGGCTGATGATTTGTGTCAGCAGAATTTGAAGCGATTACAGAGGGCCGAACCAGAATTTAAGAACTATTCGAGTCTGTTGAAGAATTTGCTGACGGTTACTACCTTCGGGATGGGCTGGTTATGAGGAAATGGTGTCCTGTGTTATGTAATGAAGACGAAGAGTGGCAGGCAGTCCACATGGTTGTAGTGTCGCGCCCCTACAGAGGGGAGATTCTGGAGCTTGCACATGACTCGAACTTGGCGGGTCACGTAGGGGTGAGGAAGACCCTGAACAGAGTGTGGTGGAATGTGTATTGGCCTGCTGTCTGCCGGGATGTCACTCAATATGTAAAGACGTGTCATACGTGTCAAGTGAAGGGGAAGCCTTATCAAAAGCTTAAGGCTGCTCCCTTAGTTCCTGTTCCCCCATATGAAACTCCGTTTGACTAGGTTATAGTTGACATTGTGGGCCACCTCGTCTGGCAACTGTTACATATTGAGTATTATTGATATGGCCACGAGATATGGCCACGAGATATGACCAATAAATATCCCGAAGCGATACCTTTAAGAGGCATCACTGCGAAAGCTGTTGTCAGGGAAATGCTCAGCTTCTTCACAAAGTTTAGATTGCCCAAAGTGGTGCAGTCTGATCAGGGGTCCAATTTTATGTCAGGACTTGTCAACAAACCCTGAGGGAGCTGGGTATCGGTGAGATTACATTCACTGCTTACCACCCTCAGAGTCAGGGGGGTACTGGAACGTTACAGTTCAACACAAAATTCCATGCTGAAAAAGTATTGTATCGACAACACTAGAGACTCGGATAAGAGACTGTCTTTCCTATTGTTTGCCACCAGAGAAGTGCCGAATGAGTCTTTAGGTTTCTCTGCCTACCAGGTCCAAGAGCCTTGTAAGTTATTGAGAGATGTATGACTGAACAACAGGGAGAGTGTTGCTCTGCTAGTCTCCGTCAGCGAGTTAAAGGAGAGACTACAGAAAAATTGGGAAGCAGACCGAGAGAATGTAACAGAGACACAAGCATAAGCACAAGCTCCTCGATTGAGGAGTTTTTAGATAAGTGACGAGGTGTTGCTTCTATTACCTCAATCAGGACAACCACTGGCAACCCCCTTTCAGGGTCCATACACCATAATTAGGAGGGTAAGAGACTCAGATTACCTTGTCTCGACTCCTGATAGGCGAAGAGATTATTCCACGTCAACATGTTTAAAACGACATCTTAACCGTGATTCTTCCACCTGTCAAACAGAGTGTGCCAGTCTGCATGGAACTTCCCGCGGGAGCTATGTGTGGCGAAGAGGAGGATCCAGCTACGGGTGCCCTGGAAACCTGGGGACTTGAGGGAGGTACGGACAAGGAGAGGGAGGCGAAACTCTAACACTTGGCGGGGGAGCAACGGGTTGTATTATCTGCCCTGGTGTCAAAATATCCAAATTTTTTTCCGAAGTACACCTGGACTGACCTCACTGACAAGCCATGATGTAGACGTGGGAGATGCCCGGCTTTTCAAACAAGCTCCTTACAGGGTAAGTCCATAATGAGGAGCCATCCTTCAGAAGGAGCTAAACTACATGCTGGAGCGCGATCTGATTAAGTCGTGTCAGTCAGAGTGGAGCTCGCCGGTGACCCTTGTACCCAAGCCTGACGGGACCTTTGGGTTCTGTCCCGACTACCGACGAGTCAGCGAGGTAACGAGAACTGACAGTTACCCTCTGCCACGTGTGGAAGATAATGCTCGATAACTGACAAACCTCGACCTCAAGAAAGGGTACTGGCAAATTAGATTGACTGAGAGGGCACAAGACATCGGTGCTTATGTAGTGTTGGGACGGACATATAAGTGTAAAGTGATGCCTTTTGGCATGAAAAGTGCCCCTACCACATTCCAGCGACTTATGGACATTTTCATCACAGATTTGTCTGGTTGTGAACTTTATTCGGATGATATACATAGAGCTGTAACGAACATTTACAAAGACTTAAAAACCTTTTGATTGTCTTAATCAAAACTAACTTTGTTCTCAAGTGAGACAAATGTGAATTTGTAAAAGCTAAGGTGCAGTATTTGGGTCATGTGATCGGCCAAGGTGAGCTAGCTCCACCAACGGTAAAGGTCCTCTTGCAGGCAGACAAGAAAAAAAGATTGACCATCCAATATGCTATTCTTAGTAGGAAATTTATTCAAGTCCAGAATTAATCCACAATTGAAAGGGAACTTTTATCTTTGATACTTGAATTACAGCACTTTCATGTATACTTGTGCCCTTCAGGCAATCCTATCACTGTGCATACTGACTACCACCCTCTAAAATATGTCAATAAAATTCGAGATAAAAATCAAAGGTGAACTAAATGGGTTTTGTTCTTTCGTGAAATGAATTAGAGATTCATCAAGTTGCTGACAAGATAATGTGATAGCAGATTGTTTATCCCGCTCTTAAAGTAAGAAATTTCCTTTTCAAGAAATTTTCTCCTTTAAGGTGAGGGGTGCTACGATATTGTGTTGTTCTGTATGTGTTGGGTTGTATCATATTGTACATACTTAGCATTGTGAAACAAGTGCATGCAATCCTGGCACAACTATAGCAGGCTCTTGAAACCCTAACATAACACTAGGAGCGTCATGCAACTCTAGCACAACTCTAGGAGACTCTTGCAACCCTAACACAACTGCAACAGTCTCCTACAACCCTAGCACAACTCCAGAAGCCTCCTGCAACCCTAACATAACTCTAAGAGCCTCCTGCACCCGTAGCGCAACTCCAGGAGCCTACTGCAACCCTACCAACAATGCCAGGAGCCTCCTGCAACCCCAACACAACTCTAGGTCTTCTTGCAACCCTAGTACAACCCCAGGAGCCTCCTACAACCTTAGCACAACTTTGGAAGCCTTCAGGATCCTTAGCACAACTCTAGGAGCCTCCAGCAAACCTAGCACAACTCTAGGAACATTTAGCAGACCTGACACAACTCTTGTAGCCTCCTGTAACCTTAGCATAACCACAACAGTCTCCAGCAACTCTAGCACGATTTCGGGAGCCTCCCGCATCCATAGCACAACGCCAGGAGACTGCTAAACCCTAGCACAACTACAATAGCCTCTCACAAATCTACCGCAATGTCATGAGCCACCTGCAACCCTAACACAACTCTACGAGCCTACAACCCTACAACCCTAGCACAACTACAAGAGCCTCTTCCAACCCTAGTACAACTCCAAGAGCCTCCTGCACCCCAAACACAACTCTAAATGTCTTCTGCAATTCTGTCACAACTACAGTAACCTTCTCCATCCGTAGCACAACTCCAGGAGCCTCATGCAATCCCAGAACAACTACAATAGCTTCTTGCATTCTCAGCACAAACCAGAAGTTTTCTAGAGCCAAAGCACAACCCCATGAGCCTCTTGTAACATTAGCATAACTCTAGAAAGGCTCTTGCAACCCTAGGACAACTCTAGGAGCGTTATGGAACAGTAGCACAACTTCAAGAGAATTCTGCATCCCTAGCACAACTACAACAGTCGTCTGCAACCCTAGCACAACCCTAGGAGCCTCCTGCATCCGTTGTACAAATTCAGTAGACTATTACAACGCTAGCACAACTACAATAGCCTCCTGCAACTCTACCACAATGTCAAAAGCCTCTTGCAACCCTAGCACAACTCTCGGAACCTCCTGCAACCCTACCACACCTCCAAGAACCTCACGCAACTCTAGCACAGCTACAGCAGTCTCCTGCAGCCATTAAACAATTCCAGGACCCTCCTGCAACCCTAGCACAACTCTAGGAGCCTAATGCAACACTAGAACAAACAAGGATCCTTCTCCAAACTTAGGACAACTAAATCAGCCTCCTGAAACCCTAGCACAACTGCAATAGCCTCCTGTATCCCTGGCACATAGCCTCCTGTATCCCTGGCACAACTCTGGGAGACTTCTGCAATCCTAACACAACCTGTAGCCCCAGCACAACTACAGAAGCTTTATACCTTCCAAGCACAACTCTAGGAGCCTCTTGCAACCCTAGCACGACTCTAGGAGCGTCATACAATTCTAGTACAACTTCAGGAGCCTCCAGCAACTCTAGCACAACTGTATCAGTCTTCTGCAACCGTGGCACAACTCCGAGTCTCCTACAACCCTAGCACAGCTCCAACAGCCTCTTGAATCCATAGAAAAACCTTAGGAGCCTCTTACAAACCTAGCACAATCACAATAGCCTCCTACAACCCTACTACAATGCCAGGAGCCTCCAGCAACACTAACACATCCCTACAACAACTCCAGGAACCAACTGCGCCCTAGCACAACCATGATAGCCTCCCGCCACCCTATTACAATGTCAGGAGCCTCCAGCAACCCTAAAACAACTCAAAGAGCTTCTACGATCCTAACACAACTCTAGGAGCGTCATGCAACACTAGCACAACTTCAGGAGTTTCTTGAAATCTCAGCACAACTAAAACAGAATCCTGCAATCCTAGCACAACTGGAGGAGCCTCTTGCATCCCTAGCACAACTCCTGGAGCCTCCTGCATCCATAGCACAACTCTAGGAGACTGCTACAATCCTAGCACAACTACAGTAGCCTACCGCAAATCTACTACAATGTCATGAGCCTCCTGCAACTCTAACACAACTGTAGGAGCCTCCTACGACCCAAACACAACTAAAAGAGCCTCAAGCAACCCTAACACAACTCCAAGGGCCTCCTGCATCCCTAACACAACTCTAGGTGTCTTTTGCAATCACATCACAACTATGATAGCCTCCTGCATTCCCAGCACAACTCTAGGAGCCTCCTGGAAGCTTATCCTACAATAGTTTCGTGCATTCCAGCACAAAGCCAGAAGTTTTCTACAGCCCAGGTACAACTCCAGGAGACTTTGGCAACCCTAGCACACCTCTAAAAGCCTCTTGCAAACCTAGGACAATTCTAGGAGCGTCATGCAACCCTAGCACAACTTCAAAAGCTTCTTGTATCCCTAGCACAACCAAGGAGCCTCCTGCAACCCTAGCATAACTGTAAGAACCTCTTGCAACCAAAGCACAACTCCAGCAGCCTTCTGCAACCCTAGCACATCTCCAAGGACCTCCTTCAACCCTAGCACAACTCCAGCACCCTCCTGCAACCCTAGCACAACTCCAGGAACAGTCAGCAAACCTGACACAACTCCAGTAGCCTCCTGCAACCTTAGCATAATTACAGCAGTCTCCTGTAGCCGTAACACACTTCCTAGAGCCTCCTGCATCCCAATTACAAATCTGGGAGTTCCTGCAACCCTACCACAACTATAGCAGGCTCTTGCAGCCCTAGCACAATTTTAGAAGCGTCATGCAACCCTTGCAGAGCTTCAGGAGCCTCCTGCAACCCTAGCACAACAAAACAGTCTCCAGCAACCTATTACAACTAAATGAGCCTCCTACATCTATAGCATAACTCCAGGAGACTACTACTGCCCTAGCACAACTACAATACCCTACCACAAATCTACCACAATGTCATGAGCCTCCTGCAACCCTAACACAACTCTAGGAGCCTCCTACAACCCTAGCACAACTAAAAGAGACTTAAGCAACCCTAACACAACTCCAAGAGCCTCCTGCATCCCTAGCACAACTCTAAGTGACTTCTACAGTCCTAGCACAACTACAATAGCTTTCTGCATCCCTAGCACAACTCTAGGAGCCTCCTGGAATTCTAGCAAAACTCTAGGAGCCTCCTAGAATCCTAGCACAACTACAATAGCTTTCTACATCAGCAGCACAAAGCCAGAAGTTTTCTACAGCCCAAGCACAACTCCAGGAAACTCCTGCAACCCTAGCACAACTCTAGAAGTCTCTTGCAACCCTAGGACAAATCTAGGAGCGTCATGCAATCCTAACACAGCTTCAGGAGAATTCTGCATTCCTAGCACAATTACAGCAGTCGTCTGCAACCCTAGAACGACTCCAGGTGCCTCCTGCATTCGTTGCACAAATCCTGGAGCCTCCTACAACGCTAGCACAACTGCAATAGTTTCCTGCAACTCTACCACAATGCCAGGAGCCTCCTGCATCCCTAGCACAACTATAGGAACCTCCTCTAATCCTAGCAACCCACAATAGCCTCCTGCAAACCTAGCACAATTCGAGGAGGCTTCTTCGTCCCTAATACAACTCAACCGTATCACACCTCCAGGAGCCTCCTGCAACTCTAGCACAGCTTCAGGAGCCTCCTGCAACTATTGCACAAATCCAGGTGCATGTTGCAACGCTAGCGCAACAGCAATAGCCTCTCGCAACCCTGGCACATTTCCAGGAGCCTCCTGCGACATTACTACAACTCTAGAAGCCTCCTGCAACATTACTACAACTCAAGGAGCCTCCTGCAACCCTAGCACAACCCCATGAGCCTTCTCCAACCCAAGCAAAACTCCAGCAGTCTCCTGCAACCCTAACACAACTCCGTGGGCCTATTACAACTAGCACAACTCCAGGAGCCTCCTGCATACCTAGCAAAGCTCTAGGAGGCCTCTTGCAATCCTAGCACAACTACAATAGCCTCCTGCAAATCTAGCACAATTCCAGGAGCCTCCCGAATCCATAGCACAACTCTAGGAGCGTCATGCAACCCTGACACAACTATAATAGCTTCCTGGATCCCCAGCACAACTTTAGCAGTTTCCTATAGTCCAAGCATAACTCTAATGGTCCCCTGCATCCCTAGCACAACTCCAGGAGCCTCATGCAACTCTATCACAACTTTAGTAACCTCCTGCATTCATAGCATAACTCCAGGAGACTACCACAACCCTAGCACAACAACAATAACCTCCTGCAACCATACCACAATGTCAGGAGCCTCCAACAATCCTAACATAGCTTTAGGAGCCTCTTGCAACCCTAGCAGAACTCCAAAAGCCTCCTGCAACCCTAGCACAACTTCAGTAGCCTCCTGCAACCATAGCGCAATTCCAGGAGCCTCCTGCAACCTTACTACAACTCTAGGAGCCTCCGACAACCCTAGCATAGCCCCGGGAGCCTCCTGCAACCCGGATACAACTACAGCAGCCTTCTGCAACCCTGACACAACTCCAGGAGCCTAATGCAACACTAGTACAACTACAACATCCCCTGTAACCCAAGCACAACTCTAGGTTCCTAGTGCAACACTAGCACAACACTAGGAGTCCATGTAACACTAGGACAGCTAAATCAGCCTCCTTCAAACCTAGCACAACAATATCAGCCTCTTGCAATCCTACCACAACTTATTCAGCCTCCTGCGACCCTTCCACAACTCCAGAGGCCTCTTGCATCCGTAGCACAGCTCCAGGAACCTCCTACATCCCGAGTATAACTCTAGGAGGCCTCCTGCAATCCTAGTACAACTGCAATAGCCTCCTGCATTCCTAACACAACTCCACGAACCTCCTGCAATCCTGATTCAACTATGATAGCCTCCTTCAACCCTAGCATAACTTCAGGAGCCTCCTTCGTCTGTAGCACAATTCCAGGAGCCTACTACAACCCTAGCACAACTACAATAGCCTTCCGCAGCCCTACCATAATGCCAGGAGCCTCCTTCAACCTTAACACAATCTAGGTTCCTCCTCCAACCCTAACACAACTCCAGGAGCCTCTCCAAACACAACTACAGCATTCTCCTGCAACACTGGTAGAACTACAGCAGCCTCCTGCAAACCCGAGCACAGCTGTAAGGAGTTGGTAAGATGGTTATCAGGTCTTTCTTCGATTCGTGGTACTGAATGAAGATCAGGTGGCCTTTGTACTTTTATTAGAAAAATAAGTACGAACATCTATAGTGTCTGGACTGTGTTTATCTTACATGGCTGGGCCACAACCTGGCTCAAGCTCCTGCCAGCCATGATGAGTCATGACTATACATGGAACACTGCTGAATATATGAGAAAAAGTTTAAACAAATGATAGCTAGTTACAAGAGTTACCTTTGACATTATGTAAGTATGCTTGAGTACACGGGTAACACACTATACAAAATCAGAGTAAGCATAAATTCACACATGTAAAGATAGCAAAAATGATACATGTAGATAATTATGAACGGCAATTCCAATATACAAATGAAATGACAAAAATAATGAAAATACAAAAATTCGAACAACTCATTGAATACATATCATTCTGAAGTCAGAGTTCTTGAATAAGGAAGTGCTGCTGTAACTACTTTCTGGATATCCAATGTGGGTGTAGGAGATTTTATATTGGATATTTTACGTCGTAGACGACATTATAAGATAAATACTATGAATAACAATATGAGTGCAATATACAATGAAATAACTGAAATTCCAGAAATATGAGTGAGGAGGCGTGTACTTTAAAGGAACAAAAGCCAAAACATCTATTGGAGAATCTAAACCGTTCTCAACCTTAGATGAAAGATGTTGGATCTTTACTTCATCAATGAGTGAGAAGTTAATGTTTTGGGGAATTCGTTGTATACTCGGGATAGTTCTATTAATTTGTCACAAGTAATGATCATGAGTGCCGAAGAATCTGAAACTGGAACTGATAAAAGTTTATTGTGTTCTTAACTGGATGTGTCCCAGAAACAAAGAAAATTTGGGATGGTTAGCTGGGCAATGAATAAGAACATTTTGTGGGTCTGGGGAAAACAGTACATGATAATGGTCCATATTCTTGATTCAAGGTTCATTGACCAAAATTTCCTTAAAAAAACAAGAATTAAGAACACTTTGTTCAGGTCCAAAAAGTAGTTGGTACTCACATGAATTTGTTGCTGAGGCATGAACAACCTTAGTATTGGGAGGGAAAATCACGTTGTCAAGCAATGGTTTATGGCACCATGCTAAACCTATGCAAGGAGGAATGTACAATCAGCGAGGAATTAACATTACATATGAGAAAGTTCATGTCATTAGCAAGAATGATAGTCTTTATTGCAACTCTTTTGTATAATTAGATGGGAATGGTATTATGTTTACAAGGTTGTGAGCATGTGAGTCAGTGAATGGTATATGGATAATGACCGCTTTGATACATCAACCGTTAGTAAGGAGTAATAACTGGCCACGTGATGTAGAGGGAGAGCTGGCTGGGGTGCAACCCAACTGTGTACACACATCATCGCTTGGTGAATGATACGCGTGAGTTCCGCATGAGGGAAAAATGATGGTGTGACAACTTGGTTTACCAGATTATTAACATTTTCCAATAAGCCAGTGAAATAATGTGCATAGTAAGTGATTTGAGCATATAAACTATCACTATATGTGGAAATAGTCACTATTGTATATATGGTATTAACAGATTTTAACAGTAGTTCTACCTGAGCTCACTCTTAATATACCTGCCAAAATCCGCTCAGTAAATCCAAAGTTGAAAATACCTTATTGTTAGCGAGGCTATGAAGGTCTGATACTAGTGGTAATGGGAAACGATCTTTCAACGTGAACTTGTTGTTGTTGTTGTTGTTGTTGTTGAACTGTCTACAATCTATGATGGTTTGAAAGTTATGCTGAATGGTGCTCCTTATCAGGCAATAGTAGATCTATACTGGTTAAGTGGTCAACATGCTTGGTTAATCCTACCTTGGATATCATGTGATGGTGGGGAGGTGACGTGCACTGCTGAGTCAGGGGTGATGGTGGGGAGGAGTAGGTGGTGGTGGGTGAGACTAGCTAGACTAGACGCATGTGTACGCTCATGTAACTCCTCGTCTTGAATTCCCGACTTCAAAACGGAGAATTCCAGCAGCTTAGTCCCTCTACGGAGACGGACAAGAGTGGGTCCCGTACTGGCAATATATATGGCGACCTCTCCATCTGGGGTCTCATGAACTGAGGCGTCCATCATGGAAAGTCGTGTGACAGTTAGTGAGGAAGGTTCAGCCACTAATCGTAGTGCGAGATCACCTTGACCATGTCTGAGTCCATCCATGGTCATGTATCCAACAATGCTCGAGAAAGTGAGAGTGGAACCTTCGTTACTGTGTCACTGTGGAGTCATGTTTGTGTTCAGTTTACCAGGGCAATGATCATGTGGGAAAGTAGAAAGGATGTGTATTGTCTACCGTAAAGCTGGCACCACGTTGGAGCAGATGTATTAATGACTGAGTGAGTGAGAAGTCTTCTCCGGTAATAGCAGGAACGTATAATCAAAACAACATTTTTCATGATAAATAGGACAGATCTTATGTTGTGCCATAGTAGCTTCCTAGTAACAAGTTCGCAGAACAAGTTACACTACGAACAATGTAAGGGGTAATGACCAAGTCGCATGTGTTAATGTTCATTTCAATATTGCCTCTTACGTCGAAATGTTCATTTGAGATACTTTAAAGGGATGGGAAAAAGTCCGAACATTGAACAAGTTGAGTGCGCCCCATTACTGGTTGAACAGAATCATAATGAATGACATCTGCTTCCTCGCTGCTCTCTAGAAAGATTGTGATAGGCTGATCCTGAAAAGATCCCAGCAAATCGAAACTTGTGAGAAGATGCCAAAGAACGTAAATGTGTTAACAGTTCTTTATTAGATGGAGTCTTCTCATGAGAGGAAGGTTGCCATTGTTGATGATAAGAGGCTGAACCTGTGTTGGATGACGTCTATCTGTCTAGCTAATGCTCAGCTGAAGTGTGAGTAGCGTTGCTATGATATGAAGACCTGCTTGGTGTGGGTGCTGGACTGCGTTAGTTCTGGTCGAGGCTCACTTGAGAATGAGTCCCATGTGTAAGGACACACATTCGCTTTATGTCCTGGTTGGCCACACCGGAAGCACGTCACTTTATGTGTGTTTGTCATCAATGAATCACCTTATTTGACCGTGAGATGAAGTAGTGTGTTGACCACTAGAATGTTTCGTCACACTTTGGGAAGCCGACACCCTCACCGCAATGTTTGAATAATCATCTTTCTTGCGAGTGTGTGTAATTCAACACTTACGTTACTGACCCTCCATGATGGTCGATATTTCAGGATGAAGATGATTATGTGTGATAGTGGCATGAGTGTTTGTAGGTCAGGGTTCATCAGGGCTCATGTCCAAGGTCAGGGGTTCATAACTCATCTCATTCTTCCATTCAGGGTCCTCCAGTGATCAGGGAGTGACGTATGTATGTAGTGTTAATGGTCGTGCAGTAAACTACCTGAGAATGATTCCTCACAACTTAATTTATACAACATTTTGAATTCTTCCCAAGATGCACAGTTCTCAATGTCATCTGTCTTGTACAACCTTACTATAATCGTTGCGCTGCTTGAAATCAATCATGTACTTAGCACCAGATAGAAGAGCTCTATCTCCGGAATCACCATTATGTTCAATAATGTCCTCCACATCTCTAATCCACTAATCAAAATTTGCCAGTTTACCGTCAAATAACTCGCGTGGTTCCCTACTTGGCGAGTTTTAGTGAAGAAGCAACTTTTTCTGAAGATATCGATTGTGTAGGTCATCATCATCTGTAGGTCATCATCAGCTGTAGGTAATCATCATCTATAGGTCATCATCTGTAGGTCATCATCATCTGTAGGTCATCATCTATAGATCATCATCTGTAGGCAATCATCATATGTAGGTCATCTTCGTCTGTAGGTCATCATCTGTAGTTCAAAATCATCTATAGGTCATCATCTGTAGGTCATCATCATCTGTAGGTCATTATCTTCCCTAGGTCATCATCATCTGTAACTCATCATCTGTAAGTCATCATCATCTGTAGGTCATCATCTGTAGGTCATCATCAACTGTAAGTCATCATAAGTAGGTCATCATCATCTGTAGGTCATCGCCACCTGTAGATCATCATCTGTAGGTCATCATCATCTGTAAGTCATCATCTGTAGGTCATCATCTTCTGTAGGTCATCATCTGTAAGTCATCATCCTCTGTAGGTCATCATCATCTGTAGGTCATCATCTATAGATCATCATCCGTAGGAAATCATCATCTGTAAGTCATCATCTGTAGGTCATTATCATCTGTAGGTCATCATAAACTGTAGGTCATCATGAGTAGGTCATCATCTGTAAGTCATCATCATCTGTAGGTCATCATCTGTAGGTCATCATCATCTGTAGGTCATCACCTGTAGGTCATCATCATCTGTAGGTCATCATTATCTGTGGGTCATCATATGTAGGTCATCACCTGTAGGTCATCATCTGTAGTTCATCGTCTGTAGGTCATCATCATCTGTAGGTCATCATCATCTGTAGGTCGTCATCTGTAGGTCATCATTATCTGTGGGTCATCATCTGTAGGTCATCACCTGTAGGTCATCATCATCTGTAAGTCATCATCTGTAAGTCATCATCATCTCTAGGTCGTCATCTGTAGGTCATCATCATCTGTAGATAATCATCATCTGTAGGTCATCATCTGTAGGTCATTATCAACTATAGATCATCATCTCTAAGTCATCATCTGTAGGTCATCATCTGTAAGTCATCAACTATAGGTCATCATCTGTGTGTCATCATCATCTGTAGGTCAATCATCTGTAGATCATCATCATCTGTAGGTCATCATCATCATTTGTAGGTCATAATCAACTGTAGGTCATCATCTGTAGGTCATCATTATCTACAGGTCATCATCTGTATGTCATCATCATCTGTAGGTCATCATCTGTAGATCATCATCTGTAGGTCATCATCTGTAGGTCATCATCATCATCTGTAGGTCATCATCTGTAGGTCATCATCTGTAGGTCATCATCTTTAAGTCATTATCTGTAGGTCATCATCATCTTTAGGTCACCATCTGTAGGTCATCATCTGTAGGTCAACTTCTGTAGTAAATCATCTGTAGGTCACCATCTTTAGGTCATCATCTGTAGGTCATCAACTGTAGGTCATCATCATCTGTAGGTCATCATCTTCTGTAAGTCATCATCTGTAGGTCATCATCTATAATCATCATCATCTGTAGGTCATCATCATCTGCAGGTCATCATTATAGGTCATCATTTATAGATCATCATCATCTGTAGGCAATCATCATCTGTAGGTCATCAGCTGTAGGTCATCATCTGTTGGTCATCATCATCTGTAGGTCATCATCAAGTATAGGTCATCATCTGTAGGTCATCATCTATAGATCATCATCTTCTGTAGGTAATCATCATCTATAGGTCATCAACAGTAGGTCATCATCATCTGTAGGTCATCATCATCTGTAGGTCATCATCAAGTATAAATCATCATCTGTAGGTTATCATCATCTATAGGTCATCATCATCTGTATGTCATCATCTGTAGGTCATCATCTTTATGTCATCATCTGTAGGTCTTCATCATGTGTAGCTCATCATCTGTAGTTCACTATCATCTGTAGGTCATCATATATAGGTCATCATCATCTCTAGGTCATCTGTAGGTCATCGTCATCTGTAGGTCTTCATCATCTGTAGGTCATCTGTAGGTCATCATCATCTGTAGGTCATCATTTATAGATCATCATCACCTGTAGATAATCATTATCTGTAGGTCATCATCATTTGCAGATCATCATCAACTGTAGGACATCTGTAGGTCATCATCATATGTAGGTCATCATCATCTATAGGTCATCACCTGTAGGTCATAATCATCTGTAGGTCATCATCTGTGTTTCATCATCATCTGTAAGTCATCATCATCTGTAAGTCATACCATATGTAGGTCATCATCTGTAGGTCTTCATCATCTGCACATCATCATAATCTGTAGGTCATCATCTGTAGGTCATCATCATTTGTAGGCCATCATCTGTAGGTCATCATCTGTAGGTCATTATCTGTAGTTCATCATCTGTAGGTTATCATCTGTACGTCATCATCATCTGTAGGCCATCATATGTAGGTCATTATCGTTTGTAGGTCATTATCATCTGTAAGTCATCATTATCTGTAGGTCATCATCTGTAGGGCTTCATCTATAGGTCATCATCATCTCTAGGTCATCATTTGCATGTCATCATCATCTGTAGGTCATCATCATCTGTAGGACATCATCTGTGGGTCATCATCATCTGTAATTTATCATCTGTCGGTCATCATCATCTGTAGGTCATCATCATCTGTAGGTCATCATCTTCGGTAGGTCATCATCATCTGTTGGTCATCATTATCTGTAGGTCACCATCCGTAGGTCATCATCATCTGTAGGTCATCATCTATAATAATCATCATCTGTAGGTAATCATCATTTGTAGGTCATCATCCACCATAGATCATCATCATCTGTAGGTCATCATCATCTGTAGGTCATCATCTTCTGTAGGTCATCACCTGTAGGTGGTTATCATATGTAGGTCATCATCTATAATCATTATCTGTAGGTAATCATCTGTAGGTCATCATCAACTGTAGGTCATCATCTATAGATAATCATCAGCTGTAGGTCATCATCTATAGATCACCATCTGTGTGTAATCATCATCTGTAGGTCATCATCATCTGTAGGTCATCAATATCTGTAGTTCATCATCATCTCTAGGTCATCACCTGTAGGTCATAATCATCTGTAGGTCATCATCGATAGGTCATCATTTGTATGTCATCATCTGTAGGTCATCATCTATAGATCATCATCTGTGCGTAATCATCATCTGTAGGTCATCATCTATAGGTCATCATTATCTGTAGGTCATCATTATCTGTAGGTCATCACCTGTAGGTCATAATTATCTGTAGGTCATCATCGATAGGTCATCATCTGTACGTCATCATCTGTAGGTCATCATCGATAGGTCATCATCTGTGGGTAATCATCATCTGTAGGTCATCATCATCTATAGGTCATCATTATCTGTAGGTCATCACCTGTAGGTCATAATTATCTGTAGGTCATCATCGATAGGTCATCATCTGTACGTCATCTGTAGGTCATCATCGATAGGTCATCATTTGTATGTCATCACCTGTAGGTCATCATCATTTTTAGAACATCATCACCTGGAGGTCATCATCAATTGTAGGTCATCATCTGTAGGTCATCATCATCTGTAGGTCATCGTCTGTATGTCATCATCATCTGTAGATTATCATCTGTAGGTCTTTATCTGTAGGTCATCATCATCATCTGTTGTTCATCATCAACTGTAGGTGATCATCTGTAAGTCATCATTATCTGTAGGTCATCATCATCTGTAGGTCATCAGCTGTGGGTCGTCGTCATCTGTAGGTCATCATCATCTGTATGTCATCATCTGTAGGTCATCATCATCTGTAAGTCATCATCTTAGGTCATCATCATCTGTAAGTCATCATCATCTGTAAATCGTCATCATCTGTAGGTCATCATCACCTGTAGGTCATCAATATATGTAGGTCTTCATCATCTGTAGGTCATCTATAGATCACTATCACCTGTAGGTAATCTTCATCTGTAGGTCATTATGTGTAGGTCATCAACATCTGTAGGTCATTATCAACTATAGGTTATCATCTATAACTCATCATCATCTGTAGGTCATCATCTGCATGTCATCATCATCTGTAGGTCATTATATGTAGGTCATCAACATCTGTAGGTCATTATCAACTATAGGTCATCATCTGCCCAGATATCTCTCTTTTCTCTTTCACTACTAATCTTACTTCTTCATCCCACCACTCACTACCTTTCCTAATCTGCCCACCTCCCACGCTTCTCATGCCACAAGCATCTTTTGCGCAAGCCATCACTGCTTCCCTAAATACATCCCATTCCTCCCCCACTCCCCTTACGTCCTTTGTTCTCACCTTTTTCCATTCTGTACTCTGTCTATCCTGTTACTTCCTCACACAAGTCTCCTTCCCAAGCTCACTTACTCTCACCACCCTCTTCACCCCAACATTCTCTCTTCTTTTCTGAAAACCTCTACAAATTTTCACTTTCGCCTCCACAAGATAATGATCAGACATCCCTCCAGTTGCACCTCTCAGCACATCATCATCCTACTGTGTTGTGGTGTTGTTTAGATGTGATGACAGCACTGTACCACTGTGTTGTTGTGTGGATGTGATGACGGCACTCTGCCTCTGTGGCGTTGTGTGGATGTGATGACAATACTCTACCACTGTGGTGTTCTGTGGATGTGATGACAGCTCTGTATCACTTTGGTGTTATGTGGATGTTATGACATCTCTGTACCACTGTGGCGTCGTTTGGATGTGATCACAGCACTCTACCACTGTGGTGTTCGGTGGTTGTGATGACAGGACTGTACCACTGTGGAGTTGTGTGGATTTGATGTCAGAACTGTACCACTGTGGTGTTGTGTGGGTGTGATGACAACACTACACTAATGTTGTGTTGTGTGGATGTGATGACAGCAGTGTACCACTGTGGCGTTGTGTGACTGTGATGATAACATTGTACCACTGTGGCGTTGTGTGGATGTGGTGACAGCACTGTACCACTATGGCGTTGTGTGGATGTGATGATAGCACTGTACCACTGTGTTGGTGTGTGGATGTGATGACGGCACTCTGCCACTGTGGCGTTGTTTGGATGTGATGACAGCACTGTTCCACTATGGTGTTGTGTGGTTGTGATGACATTACTGTACCACTGTGGCGTTGTGTGAATGTGATGACAGCACTGTACCACTGTGGCTTTGTGTGGATGTGATGACAGCACTGCATCACTAAGGTATTGTGTGGATGTGATGAAAGCACTGCCTTTTTGTGGTTTTGTGTGGATATGACGACAGCACTGTACCATTGAGGTGTTGTGTGGTTGTGATGACAGCACTGTATTACTGTGGTGTGTGGATATGATGACTACTCTACCACTGTGGGGTTGTGTGAATGTGATTACAGACTGAACCACTGTGCTGTTTTGCGGATGTGATGTTAGCACTGTACCACTGTGGTGTTTTGTGGATGTGATGACAACACTTTACCACTTTGGCGTCGTTTGGATGTGATGACAGCACTTGATCACTGTGGTGTTCTGTTGATGTGATCACAGCACTGTACCATTGTGACGTTGTGTGGATGTGATGACAGCACTGTACCACTGTGGTGTTGTGTGGATGTGATGACAATACTACATTAGCTAATGTGGTGTTGTGTGGATGTGATGACAGGACTGTACCACTGTGGCGTTTTGTGACTGTGATGACTGCACTGCACCACTGTGACGTTGTGTGGATGTCATGACAGCACTGTACCAATGTGGTGTTGTGTGGATGTGAAGACAGTACTGTACCATTGTGGTGTTGTGTGGATGTGTTGACAGCACTGTACCTCTGTGGCACTGTTTGGATGTGATGAAAGCACTGTACCACTGGGGCCTTGTTTGGATATGATGACAGCACTGCACCACTGTGGTGTTGTGTGGATGTGATGACGATACTACACCAATGTGGTGTTGTGTGGATGTGATGAAAGCACTGTACCACTGTTGTTGTGTGACTGTGATGACAACACTGTACCACCGTGGCGTTGTTTGGATGTGATGACAGCACTCTACCACTGTGGCGGTGTGTGAATGTGAAGACAGCACTGAACCACTGTGGTGTTGTCTGGATGTTAAGACAGCACTTTACCACTTTGGTGTTGTGTGGATTTGATGACAGTATTGTATCACTGTGCTAGTGTGTGGATGTGATGACATTAATGTAACACTGTGGCGTTATGTGGATGTGATGACATCACTCTACCAATCTGGTGTTTGGAGGATGTGATGATAGCACTGTACCACTGTGACGTTGTGTGGATGTGTGACAGCACTGTTCCACTGAGGTGTTGTGTGGATGTGATGAAATTACTGAACCACTGTGGCCTTCTGTGAATGTATTGACAGCACTGTACCACTGTGGCGTTGTGTGGATGTGATGACAGCACTGCACCACTTAGGTGTTGTGTGGATGTGATAACAGCACTGTATTTCTTTGGTTTTCTCTGGATATGACGACAGCACTGTGCCAGTGAGGTGTTGTGTGGTTGTGATGACAGCACTGCATTACTGTAGTGTTGTGTGCATATGATGACAGCACTAAACCACTGTGGGGTTGTGTGAATGTGATTACAGACTGAACCCCTGTGGTGTTGTGCGGATGTGATGTTAGCACTGTACCACTGTGGTGTTTTATGGATGTGATGACAGCACTGTACCACCGTGGTGTTTTTGCATGTGATGACAGCACTGTACCACTGCGGTGTTGTGTGGATGTGTTGACAGCACTGTATGACTCTGGCGGTGTGTGGATGTGATGACAGCACTGTACCCCAGTGTTCGTGTGTGGATGAGATGACATCAGTATACCACTGTGGTGTTGTGTGCATATGATGATAGCACTGCACCACTCTGGCGTTGTGTGGATGTGAAGACAGCACTGTGCCACTGTGGCGTTGTGTGGATGTGATGACAGTGCTGTACCACTGTGGCGTTGTGTGTATGTAATGACAGCACTGTACCACTCTGGCGTTGTGTGGTTGTGATGACAGCACTATACTCCTGTAGTGTCATTTGGATGTGATGACAGCACTTTACCACTGTGGTTTTATGTGGATGTGATCACATCACTGTACCACTGTGGCGTTGTATGGATGCGATGACAGCAATGTGCGACTGTGGTGTTGTGTGGATGTGATGACAACTGTACACCAATGTGGTGTTGTGTGGATGTGATGAAAACTGTACACCAACGTGGTGTTGTGTGGATGTGATAACAGCACTGTACTACTTCGGCGTTGTGTGACTGTGATGACAACACTCTACCACCGTGGCGTTGTGTGGATATGATGACAGCGCTGTACCACTGTGGCTTTGTGTGTATGTGATGACAGCACTGTACCACTCTGGTGTTGTGTTGATATGATTACAGCACTGTATCACTGTGGTGTTGTGTGGATTTGATGACAGCACTGTACCAATGTGGTGTTGTGTGGATGTGATGACAACACTGTACCACTGTGGCGTTATGTGGATGTGATGACAGCACTGTACCAATTTGGTGTTTTGTGGATATGATGACATTACTGTGCCACTGTGGCGTTGTGTGAATGTGATGAGAGCACTGCACCACTGTGGAGTTATGTGAATGTGATGACAGGACTGCACCACTAAGATGTTGTGTGGATATGATAACAGCACTGTACCACTGAGGTGTTGTGTGGTTGTGATGAGAGCACTGTATTACTGTGGTGTTTTGTGGATGTGATGACAGCATTGTTGCACTGTGGTGTTGTGTGAATGTGATTTTAGTACTGTACCACTGTGGTTTTGTTTGGATGTGATGACAGCACTGTGCCACCCTGGTATTGTGTGGATGTGATGACAGCAATATACCACTGTGGTGTTTCTGGATGTGATGACCACTGTACCACTGTGGTGTTGTGTGGATGTGATGACAGCACTGTATGACTCTGGCGTTGTGTGGATGTGATGACAGCACTGTACCTCAGTGTTCGTGTGTGGATGAGATGACATCAGTGTACCACTGTGTTGTTGTGTGGATATGATGATAGCACTGGTTGTGAAGACAGCGCATTACCACTGTGGCGTTGTGTGGATGTGATGACAGTGCTGTACCACTGTGGCGTTGTGTGGATGTAATGACAGCACTGTACCACTCTGGCGTTGTGCGGATGTGTTGACAGCATTATACTCCTGTGGCGTTGTGTGGATGTGATGACAGCACTGTACCACTCTGGCGTTGTGTGGATGTGATGACAGCACTTTACCACTGTGGTTTTATGTGGATGTGATCACATCACTGTAACGCTATGGCGTTTTATGGATGTGATGACAGCACTGTGCCACTGTGGTGTTGTGTGGATGTGATGACAACTGTACACCAATTTGGTGTTGTGCGGATCTGATGACAGCACTGTACCACTGCGGCGTTGTGTGACTGTGATGACAAGACTCTACCAATGTGGCGTTGTGTGACTGTGATGACATCAATCTACCACTATGGCGTTGTGTGGATATGATGACAGCGCTGTACCACTGTTGCGTTGTGTGCATGTGATGACAGAACTGTACCAATATGGTGTTGTGTTGATATGATTACAGCACTGTATCACTGTGGTGTTGTGTGGATTTGATGACAGCACTGTACCACTTCGGCGTTGTGTGACTGTGATGACAAGACTCTACCACTGTGGTGTTGTGTGACTGTGATGACAACACTCTACCACTGTGGCGTTGTGTGGATATGATGACAGTGCTGTACCACTGTGGCGTTGTGTGCATGTGATGACAGCACTGTACCACTCAGGCGTTGTGTTGATATGATTACAGCACTGTATCACTGTGTTGTTGAGTGGATTTGATGACAGCACTGTACCAATGTGGTGTTGTGTGGATGTGATGACAACACTGTACCACTGTGGCGTTATATGGATGTGATGACAGCACTGTACCAATTTGGTGTTTTGTGGATATGATGACAGCACTGTACCACTGTGGCGTTGTGTGAATGTGATGACAGCACTGTTCCACTGTGGTGTTGTGTAGATGTGATGACATTGCTGTACCACTGTGGCGTTGTGTGAATGTGATGACAGCACTGCACCGCTGTGGAGTTGTGTGGATGTGATGACAGGACTGCATCACTAAGGTGTTGTGTGGATATGATAACAACATTGTATTTTTGTGGTTTTGTGTGGATGTCACGACAGCACTGTACCACTGAGGTGTTGTGTGGTTGTGATGACAGACCTGTATTACTGTGGTGTTTTGTGGATGTGATGACAGCACTGTTGCACTGTGGTGTTTTGTGAATGTGAATTTAGTACTGTACCACTGTGGTTTTGTTTGGATGTGATGACAGCACTGTACCACCCTGGCGTCGTTTGGATGTCATGACAGCACTGTACCACTGTGGTGTTGTGTGGATGTGATGATCGCACTGTGCCACTGTTGTGTTGTGTGAATGTGTTGACAGCACTGCACCACTGTGGCGTTGTGTGGATGTGATGACAGCACTGTATGACCATAGCGTTGTGTGGATGTGATGACAGCACTCTACTACTGTGGTGTTGTGTGGATGTGATGACAGCACTGCACCACTGTGGCGTTGTTTGGATGTGATGACAGCACTGTACCACTGTGGCGTTGTGTGGATATGATGACAGTGATGTACCACTGTATCGTTGTGTGGATGTAATGACAGCACTGTACCACTGTGGTGTTGTGTTGATGTGATGAAAGCTCTGTTCCACTGTGGTGTTGTGTGGATGTGATGACAGCACTGTATCACTGTGTTGTTGTGTGGATGTGATGACAGCACTCTACCACAGTGGTGTTGTATGGATGTTATTACAGCACTGTATCATTGTGGCTTTGTGTGGATGTGATGACAGAACTGTACCACTGTGATGTTGTGTGGATGTGATGACAACACTGTACCGCTGTAGTTTTGTGTGAATATGATGACAGTACTGTACCACTGTGGTGTTGTTTGGATGTGATGACAGCACTGTACCACTTTGGTGTTGTGTATATGATGACAGCACTATTCCACTCTGGCGTTGTGTGGATGTGATGACAGCACTGTACTACTGTGGTGTTGTGTGGATGTGATGACAGCACTGTACCACTGTGGTGTTGTGTGGATGTGATGACAGCACAGTACCACTCTGGTCTTGTGTGGATATGGTGACAGCTCTGTTCCAATATGGTGTTATGTGGATGTGGTGACAGCACTGTACGAGTGTGGTGTTGTGTGGGTGTGATGACAGCACTGTTCCAATGTGGTGTTGTGTGGATGTGATGACAGCACTGTAACACTGTGGTGTCGTTTGGATGTGATGACAGCGCTGTACTACTGTGGTGGTCTGTGGATGTGATGACAGCACAGTACCACTCTGGTCTTGTGTGGATATGGTGACAGCTCTGTTCCAATATGGTGTTATGTGGATGTGGTGACAGCACTGTACGAGTGTGGTGTTGTGTGGGTGTGATGACAGCACTGTTCCAATGTGGTGTTGTGTGGATGTGATGACAGCACTGTAACACTGTGGTGTCGTTTGGATGTGATGACAGCGCTGTACTACTGTGGTGGTCTGTGGATGTGATGACAGCACTGTACCACTGTTGCGTTGTGAGGATATGATGACAGCACTGTACCACTGTGGTGTTGTGTGAATGTGATGACAGCACTGCACCGCTGTGGCGTGGTGTGGATGTGGTGACATCACTGTACCACTGTCCCGTTGTGTGGATGTGGTGACAGACCTGTATCACTGTCGCGTTTTGTGGATGTGGTGACAGCACTGTACCAATTTGGCGTTTTGTGGATGTGATGACAGCACCATACCACTGTGGCGTTGTGTGGATGTGGTGACAGCACTGTACCACTGTGGTGTTTTATGGATTTGACGACAGCACTGTACCATTGTGGCGTTGTGTGAATGTGATGACAGCACTCTTCAATTGCGGTGTTGTGTGGATGTGGTGACAGAACTGCATCACTGTGGTGTTGTGTGGATGTGATGACAGCACTGTGCCACTCTCGTGTTGTGTGAATGTGATGACAGCAATATACCACTGTTGTGTTTTTGGATGTGATGACAGCACTATACCACTGCGGTGTTGTTTAGATGTGATGACAGCACTCTACCACTGTGGTGTTGTGTAGATGTTAAGATATCACTCTACCAATATGGTGTTTTGTGGATGTGATGATAGCACTGTACCACTGTGCTGTTGTGTGGATGTGATGACAGCATTGTACCACTGTGGTGTTGTGTGGATGTGATGACGGCACTGTACCACTGTGGTGCTGTGTGGATATGATGGCATCACTGTACCACTGTGGTGTTTTGAGGATGTGATGACAGCACTGCACCACTCTGGTGTTTTGTGGTTGTGATGACAGAACTGTACTACTGTGGTGTTGTGTGGATGTGATGACAGTACTGTACCACTGTGGTGTTGTGTGGATATGGTGACAGCACTGTACCACTGTGGTGTTGAGTGGATGTGATGACAACACTGTACCACTGTGGTGTTATGTGGATGTGATGACAGCTCTGTATCAATGTGGCGTTTTGTGGGTGTGACTACAGTACAGTACCACTGTAATGTGTGGATGTCATGACCGCACTGTACCACTGTGGTGTTGTGTGGATGTGATCACATCAATCTACCACTGTGGCGTTGTGTTGATGTGATGACAGCACTGTACCACTGTGGCGTTGTGTGGATGTGATGACAGCACTCTAACACTGCGTTGTTTGGATGTGATGACAGCACTGTACCACTATGGTGTTATGTGGATGTGATGACAGCACTGTACCACTGTGGCGTTGTGTGGATGTAATGACAGCACTGTACCACTATGGTGTTGTGTAGATGTGATGATAGCACTGTACCACTATGGTGTTATGTGGATGTGATGACAGCACTGTACCACTGTGGCGTTGTGTGGATGTGATGACAGCACTGTACCACTATGGTGTTGTGTGGATGTGATGATAGCACTGTATCACTATGGTGTTTTGTGGATGTGATGACAGCACTGTACCACTGTGGCGTTGTGTGGATGTGATGATAGCACTGTATCACTATGGTGTTTTGTGGATGTGATGACAGCACTGTACCACTGTGGCGTTGTGTGGATGTGATGACAGCACTGTACCACTGTGGCGTTGTGTGGATGTGATGACAGCACTGTACCACTATGGTGTTGTGTGGATGTGATGACAGCACTGTACCACTGTGGTTTGTGTGGATGTCCCATGGAAGCGGCCAAGTGTCAGCTGTGCAAAAAAGTCGTATCTTCTATTCAGGGACTTATTGGAGATGGATCACATAGCTGGCCGTGGGCTCCGCCCTTACCATCCACAGGAGCTTGGCCAGGACTGGGTCAGGTCAGCTTGTATGAATGCTAGCAACACCAGAGTTAGGTGTGACGGTCTTCCATGTTCACGTACTTTCTTATGTCGCTGCCAACATTTGTAAGGTCCCGTGTTGATAAGTAGGAGATCAGGTCTTTCTTCGTTTGTGGTACTCAGTAATGACCAGGTGGCCTTTGCAGTTTTATTACAGATATAGGTACGAACATCTACACTACTCTGAACTATGATCTTATGACACAGTGTGAGACACACTAGTGGTGGACGAGGCTGGCCAGTGTGTTAGTGCTGAGCCCAGCTATTCATTTGTCAACACCTCATTATCACCACCTTTTTGAGCGACCATCTGTCCGGCCGGCTCTTCCTTGTATCGTCCTCTTTACAAGTTACACAAGGCTAAACAACAATTTGTGCTTAATCATACTAAAATGATGAAACTAAGCTGATAAGAAGTTAATGTTGCGTGTGTTTATCTCACATCGCTCTTACAGCAGGCCTCTGGTTCGTGGTGGGTCTTGTGCTTCAGTCTGGCTGGGGTTGCGGTGGTCGAACTCAAGTCGGGGAGGATTTTTATTTTGTCTTTTTTATATTCATCTTGGATCATTATACAAGATTTATTAAGAAAACATTGCTAAATGTTTTATGACTGAGGTTAGGGTAGGTTTGGTTAGGTTAGGTTAGGTTAGGTTAGGTTAGGTTAGGTTAGGTTAATCTGGTTTAGGTTAGGTTAGGTGAGGTTAGGTTAGGTTAATCTAGTTTAGGTTAGGTTAGGTGAGGTTAGGTTAGGTTTAGTTAGGTGAGGTGATGTTAAGTTAGGTTAGCTTAGCTTAGGTTAGGTAAGGTTAGGTTAGGTTAGGTTAGGTTAGGTTAGGTTAGGTTAGGTTAGGTTAGGTTGGGTTAGGTTAGGTGAGGTAAGGTTGGGTTAGGTTAGTTTAGGTTAGGTTAGGTTAGTTAGGTGGTTAGGTTAGGTTAGGTTAGGTTAGGTTAGGCTAGGTTTGGTTAGGTGAGGTTAAGTTAGGCTAAGTTAGGCTAGGTTAGATTAGGTTAGGTTAGGTTAGGTGATGTTAGGTTAAGTTAGGTTAGGTTAGGTTAGGTGAGGTTAGGTTAGGTTGGGTTAGTTGAGGTTAGGTTAGGTTAGGTTAGGTTAGGTTAGGTGAGGTTAAGTTAGGTTAGGTTAGGTGAGGTTAGGTTAAGATAGGTGAGGTTAGATCAGGTTTGGTTAGGTGAGGTTGGGTGAGGTTAGGTTAGGTTAGATTAGGTTAGGTTAGGTTAGGTTAGGTTAGGTTAGGTGAAGTTAGGTGAGGTGAGGTTAGGTTAGGTGCGGTAGGTTACATCAGGTTAGGTTAGGTGAGGTGAGGGTAGGCTAGGTGAGGTTAGGTTAGGTTAAGTTAGGTTAGGTTTGGTGAGGTTAGGTGAGGTTAGGTTAGGTTAGGTTAGGTTAGGTGAGGTTAGGTGAGGTTAGGTTAGGTTAAACTAGTTTAGGTTAGGTAAGGTGAGGTTAGGTTAGGTAAAGTTAGGTTAGGTGAGGTGAGGTTAGGTTAGGTTAGGTTATACAAGATTTAATGAAAAAACACTCATCCATATTTTATGACTGAGGTTCAATGTACCGGATAAACAGATGCGGAGCAAGTGTTGTGGGTACACCACAAGTGTTGTGTATACACAGGTGTGCTCATCAAACGTTCACAGTTAAACACATCAACATATGCATTGTTCATTATACTTACATAAACTCCTTATATAAAATGTAAAGCAAACGTACGTGGCCAGAGTACCTGCAGGCCAGGTACTACACTGGGGTACGTGGCCAGAGTACCTGCAGGCCAGGTACTACACTGGGGTACGTGGCCAGAGTACCTGCAGCCCAGGTACTACACTGGGGTACGTGGCCAGAGTACCTGCAGGCCAGGTACTACACTGGGGTACGTGGCCAGAGTACCTGTAGGCCAGGTACTACACTGGGGTACGTGGCCAGAGTACCTGCAGGCCAGGTACTACACTAGGGTACAAGATCAGAGTACCTGCAGGCCAGGTACTACACTGGGGTACGAGGCCAGAGTACCTGCAGGCCAGGTACTACACTGGGGTACGTGGCCAGAGTACCTGTAGGCCAGGTACTACACTGGGGTAAGTGGCCAGAGTACCTGCAGCCCAGGTAATACACTGGGGTACGTGGCCAGAGTACCTGCAGGCCAGGTACTACACTAGGGTACAAGATCAGAGTACCTGCAGCCCAGGTACTACACTAGGGTACAAGATCAGAGTACCTGCAGGCCAGGTACTACACTGGGGTTCGTGGCGAGAGTACCTGCAGCCCAGGTACTACACTAGGGTACAAGATCAGAGTACCTGCAGCCCAGGTACTACACTAGGGTACGTAACCAGAGTACCTGCAGCCCAGGAAATACAGTTCACCATGTGCGCATTAGCACGGTTCACAAGGTACGGTGTAGCAAGTTTCACCTGGCGCAGGGTAGCATGGTTCTCCAGGTGCATGGTAGCATGGCCACTGAGGTATAGGGTAGCACGGCTCACGAGGTGCAGGGTAGAATAGTTCTCCACATGCAGAATATCACGGTTTACAAGTTACAGGGTAGCACGGTTCTTCAGTTGCAGGGTAGCACAGCTGACCATGTGCAGGATAGCGTGGCCCAACCGGTGCATGGTAGCATGGTTCACCAGATGCAGGGTAGTATGGCTTACGAAGTCCAGGGTAGCATAGATCACCAGGTCCAGGGTAGCAAAGTTCACTAGGTACAGGATAGCACAGCTCACCAGGTGCAGGATAGCATGGTTCACCAGGTGTAGGAAGGCATGGTTTAGCAGGTGCAGGTTAGCATGGCTCACCATGTGCAGGGTAGCACAGTTCACCAGGAGCAATATAGCATGGTTCACCAGGTGCAGGTTAGCATGGCTCACCAAGTGAAAGGTACAACAGTTCACCTGATACAGGGATGCATGGTTCATCTGATGAAGGGTAGCAAAGTTCACCGGAAGCAGGATAACACAGTTCACCATTGTAGGTTAGCATGGTTCAAAAGTTGTAGATAAGGTTAGCATGGCTCACAATAGGTAGGGTAACATGGTTCAACAGGTGCAGGGTTTCATAGTTTACCAGGCTCTGGGTAGCGAGTTTCAGCGGGTGCAAAGTAGCATGGTTCTCCTGTTGCAGGGTAGCATGGTTCAGTAGGTGCAGGGTAGCACGGTTCACCAGGTGTAGGGTAGCACGGTTCACCAGGTGCAGGGTAGCATGGTTCACCAGGTACAGGGTACCATGATTTACCGGGTGCAGGGTAGCACTGTCCACCAAGTGCAGGGTAGCACGGTAACCAGGGGCAAGGTAGCATGGATCACCAGGTGCAGGTTAACATGGATCACCATATGCAGGGTAGCACAGTTCACCAGATGTAGAATAGCACAATTCACCAGGTGTAAGTTAGCATGGTTCACCGGCTGCAGGGTATCATGTTTCACCAGGTGCAGGGTAACACGGTTCACCAGGTGCAGGGTAACACTCTCACCAGATGGAGGTTAGCAGAGTTCACTAGGTGCATGTCAGTAAGTTTCACAAGGTGCAGGGTAACGTGGTTCACCAGAAGGGTAGCATGGTTCACCAGGTGAAGATTAGAATATCTCACCACATGCAGGATAGCATAGCTCACCAGGTGCAGGGTAGCATGATTTACCAGGTGCAAGGTAGCACAGGTCACCGGATGCAGGATAACACAGTTCACCATTTGTAGGCTAGCATGGTTCAAAAGGTATAGGTTAGCATGGCTCACAATAGGCAGGGTATCATGGTTCAACAGGTGCAGGGTATCATAGTTTGGCAGGTTCAGGGTAGCGAGTTTCACCAGGTGCAAAGTAGCGTGGTTCTGAAGGTGCAGGGTAGCATGGTTCAACAGGTGCAGGGTAGCACGATTCACCAGATGCAGGTTAGCATGGTTCACCATGAACAAAGTACCATGGTTCACTGGATGCAGGGTAGATCTGTTCACCAAGTGCAGAGTAGCACCGTAAACCAGGGGAAGGTAGCATGGTTCACCAGGTGTAGGTTAACATGAATCACCATATCCAGGGTAGCACAGTTCACCAGGTGCAGGATAGCACAGTTCACCAGGTGCAGGATAGCACAGTTCACCAGGTGCATGTCAGCAAGTTTCACCAGGGGCAGGGTAGCATGGTTCGCCGGGTGCAGGGTAGGATGGGTCACCAGGGGAAGGGTAGCGTTGTTCCATAGGTACAGGTTAGCATGACTAACCATATGCAGTGTAGCATAGCTCACCGGTTGCAGGGCAGCACGGCTCAACAGGCGCAAGATAGCAGTGTTCACCATCTGCAGGGTAGCACGGTTCACCAGGTGCAGAGCAGCATGGTTTACCAGGTGCAGGTTAGCATCATTCACCAGGTGCAGGGTAGGATGGTTCAATAGGTGCAAGACAGTACGGTTTACCAGGTATAGAGTAGCAAGGACACCAGGTGCATAGTAGCAGGGTTCACCATGTGCAGGTTAGCATTGTTCACCAGGTATAGGGTAACACTCCTTATTAGATGCAGAGTAGCATGGTTCACCAGGTGCAGGGTAGCACAGTTCACCAGGTGTAGTGTAGCACGGTTCACCAGGTGCAGGATAGCACAGTTCACCAGGTGTAGTGTAGCACGGTTCACCAGGTGCAGGATAGCACAGTTCACCAGGTGTAGTGTAGCACGGTTCACCAGGTGCAGGATAGCACAGTTCACCAGGTGTAGTGTAACACGGTTCACCAGGTGCAGGGTAGCACAGTTCATCAGGTGTAGTGTAGCACGGTTCACCAGGTGCACGATAGCACAGTTCACCAGGTGTAGTGTAGCATGGTTCACCAGGTGCAGGGTAGCACAGTTCACCGGATGCAGTATAACTCAATTCACCAGGTGTTGGTTATTGTAGTTCAATAGGTGCAGTATAGCATGGTTCCTCACGTGCAGGTTAGCAGCATATTTCATGAGGGGCACGGTAGCACGCTTTACCAGATGCGGAATACCCTGGTTCACCGGTGCAGGCTGATATGGTTCACCAGGGTTATGGTAGCAATGTTAACAAGGTGCAGTTAGCGTAGCTTACCATATATTAATGATAGCATCGCTTACCGGATGCAGGATAGCAGGGTTCACCAGGTGCAGTATTGTATGGTTAACCAGGTGTAAGTTAGCATAGTTTGCCATTTGAAGGGTAGCATGATTCACTATGTGCAGGGTAACAAGGTTCAAAAGATGCAAGTTAGCATGATTCAAATGATGCAGGGTAATACGGTTCACTAAGTGCAGGGTAGCATAGTTATATAGGTTCAGGGTAGCATGGTTCACCAGGTGCAGGTTAACATTATTCTCCAGGTGTAGGGTAGCATGGTTCCCCGATGTATGGTAACAAGGTTCACCATGCGCAGGGTTGGATGGTTTACTTGGTGCAGGGTTGGATGGTTCACTAGGTGCAGGGTAGTATAGTTCACCAGGTGTAGGGTAGCAAGGCTCAGGTGCAGAGTAGCATGGTTCACCAGGTACAAAGTACCATGGTTCAACATGTGTAGGGTAGATCTGTTCACCAAGTGTAGCGTAGCAATGTAAACTAGGGGTAAGGTAGCATGGTTCACCGGGTGCAGGTTAGCATGGATCACCATATGCAGGGTAGCACGGTTCAACAGATGCAGGATAGTACAATTCACCAGGTGTAAGTTACCATGGCTTACTGGCTGCAGGGTAGCATTGTTCACCAGGTGCAGGGGACCCTGTTTCACCAGGTGCAGGATAGCACGGTTCACCAGGTGCAGATTAGTATATATCACAATGGTCAGAGAAGTATCGTTCACCAGTTTCAGGGTAGGACGTTTCAGAAGGAGTAGGATAGCACAGTTCACCAGGTGTATGTCAGCAAGTTTCACCAGGTAGCATGGTTCACCGGGTTCAAGGTAAGATGGTTTACCAGGGGAATGGGTAGCGTTGTTCCATAGGTACAGGTTAGCATGACTAACCATATGCAGTGTAGCATAGCTCACCGGTTGCAGGGCAGCATGGTTCACCAGGTGTAAGGTAGCATGGTTCATCAGATACAGGTTAGCATGGTTCACCATCTGCAGGGTAACATGGTTCAGCAGAATCAGGGCAGCATGTTTCACCAGGTGCAGGTTAGCATCATTCACCAGGTGCAGGGTACGATGGTTTACTAAGAGCAGGATAGTACGGTTCACCAGGTATAGGGTAGCAAGGATCACCAGGTGCAGAGTAGCAGGGTTCACCAGGTGCAGATTAGCATGGTTCACCAAGTATAGGGTAGCACGGTTTACTAGATGCAAAGTAGCATGGTTCACTAGGTGAAAGGTAGCATAGTTCATCAGGTGTAGTTTAGCACGGCTTACCAGGTGCAGGGTATCACGGTTCACCAGGTGCAGGGTAGCACAGTTCACCAGTTGCAGGATAATTCATTTCACCAGGTGTAGGTTAGCGTAGTTCAATAGGTGCAGGGTAGCATGATTCTTCATGTGCAGGTTAGTATGGTTCATGAAGTGGAGGGTAGCACGGTTCACCAGTTGAGGAATAGCCAGGTTCACCGGGTGCAAGCTAATATGGTTCACCAGGGTCAAGGTAGCAATGTTAAAAAGGAGCAGTTAGTGTAACTCACCATATATAAGGTAGCATAGCTTACCAGATGCAGGATTGCAGGGTTCAGCAGGTGTAGGGTAGCATGGTTAACCAGGTGTAGGTTAGCATAGTTCGCCACTTCAGGTAGCACGGTTCACTATGTGCAGGGAAACAAGGTTCAACAGATGCAAGTTAGCATGATTCACCAGGTATAGGGTAACATGGTTTATCAGGTGCAGGGTAGTATGGTTATATAGGTTCAGGGTAGCATGGTTCACCAGGTGAAGGCTAGCATTATTCACCAGGCGCAGGGTAGCATGGTTCCCGATGTATGATAACAAGGTTCACCATGTGCAGGGTTGGATGGTTCACTAGGTGCAGGATAGTATAGTTCACCATGTGTAGGATAGCAAGGCTCACCAGGTGCAGGATAGCACAGGTCACAGGATGCAGGATAACACAGTTCACCATGTGTAGGTTAGCATAGTTCAAAAGGTGTAGGTTAGCATGGCTTATAATAGGCAGGGCCTCATGGTTCAACAGGTGCAGGGTGTCATAGTTTACCAGGTTAAGGGTAGCGAGTTTCACCAGGTGCAAAGTAGCATGGTTCTTCCGTTGCAGGGTAGCATGGTTCAGCAAGTGCAGGGTAGCACGGTTCACCAGATGCAGGGTAGCATGGTTCACCGTTTACAAAGTACCATAGATCACCGGGTGCAAGGTAGATCTGTTCACCAAGTGCAGGTTAGCACCGTAAACCAGGGGCAAGGTAGCATGGTTCACCAGGTGTAGGTTAACATGGATCACTATATGCAGGGTAGCACAGTTCACCAGGTGCAGGATAGCACAGTTCACCAGGTGCATGTCAGCAAGTTTCACCAGGGGCAGGGTAGCATGGTTCGCCGGGTGCAGGGTAGGATGGGTCACCAGGGGAAGAGTAGCGTTGTTCCCTTGGTACAGGTTAGCATGACTATCCATATGCAGTGTAGCATAGCTCACCGGTTGCAGGGCAGCATGGTTCACCAGGTGTAAGGTAGCATGGTTCACCAGATGCAGGTTAGTATGGTTCACCATTTGCAAGGTAGCACGATTCACCAGTTGCAGTTCAGCATGGTTTACCAGGTGCATGTTAGCATCATTCACCAGGTGCAGGGTACGATGGTTCAATAGGTGCAGGATAGTACTGTTCACCAGGTATAGGGTAGCAAGGATCACCAGGTGTAGTTTAGCATGGCTAACCAGGTTCAGTGTAGGATAGTTCACCCCGTACAGGGTGACATGGTTCCCCAGGTGCAGGGTCGAAGGGTTCACCCAGTACAGGGTGTTATGGTTCACCAAGTGCAGGGTAGGAGGGTTCACCCGGTAGAGGTTGGCATGGTTCACCAGGTACAAGGTAGTACGGTTAACAAGATGAAGGGAAACATGGTTCACCAAGCGCTGGGTAACATGGTGCACCAGTTGCAAGGTAGTACGGTTCACGAGGTTCAGGGCAACATGATTCACCGGGTGCAATATCACATGGTTCACAGATGCAGGGTAGTGCGGTTCACCAGGTGCAGGGCAGCATAGTTCACCAGATGCAGGATAGCACAGTTCACCAGGTGCAGGGTAGCATGGTTCACCAGGTACAGGGTAGTAGGATTCACAAAGTGCATGGTAGCATGGTTCACCAGGTACAGGGTAGCATGATTCATAAGGTGCATGGTTATACGTTCCACCAGGTGCAGGGTAGCACCGTTCGCCAGGAGCAGGGTAGTACGGTTCACAAGGTGGAAGGTAGCATGTTTCATCAAGAGCAAGGTAGCATTGTTCATCAGGTGTAGGGTAGCATGGCTCACCAGGTTCAGTCTAGGACAGTTCACCCGGTAGGGTGACATTTTTCTCCAGGTACAGGGTAGAAGGGTTCACCCGTTACAGGGTGGCATGGATCACTAGATGCAGGGTAAGAGGGTTCCCCCGGTACGAGGTAACATGGTTAACTAGGTGAAAGGTAGGAGCATTCACCCGATACAGGTTGGCATGGTTCACCAGGTGAAGGATAGGAGGGTTCATCCGGTGCAGGGTGGCACGTTTCACCAGGAGCAGGGTAAGAGGGTTCGCCCGGTACAGGATGGCATGGTTCACCAGGTGGAGGGATGCATGGTTCACCAAGAGAAGATTAGTAGGTTTCCGGTACAGGGTGGCATGGTTCACCAGGTGGAGGGACGCATGTTTCATCAGGTGGAAGGTATTAGGTTTCACCTGGTACAGGGTAGCATGGTTTACCAGATATAGGGAGGAGGATTCATCCGGTACAGGGTGGCATGGTTCACCAGGAGAAGGGAAGCATGGTTCACCAGTTGCAGATTTGGAGGGTTCACCCGGTACATGCTGGCAGGGTTCACCAGATGGCGGGTAGCAGGTTTCATCCGGTACAGGGTGACATGGTTCATCAGGTGGAGGGACGCATGGTTCACTAGGCGCAGGGTAGTAGATTTCACCAGGTACAAGGTGGCGTGGTTCACCAGTAGGAGGTAGGCATGGTTCACCAGGTGGAGTGTAGTAGGTTTCACCCGGTACAAGGTGGCATGGTTAACCGGGAGGAGGTGCGCATGGTACACCAAAAGGAGGGTAGTAGGTTTCACCCAGTAAACGGTGGCATGGTTCATCAGGTGGAGCTACGCATAGTTGACAAAAAAGAGGGTGTTACGTTTCATCCGGTGCACGGGTTGCATGGTTCATCAGGTCGAGGGACGCATGGTTCACCAGGTGTAGGCTGTAGGTTCACCCGGTACAGTGGGGGGGGGCGGGGCATGGTTCACCAGTAGCAGAGTAGGAGGGTTCATCCGGTACAGGGTAGCATGGCTCACCAGGTGGAGGGACGCAAGGTTCACCAGGTGCAAGGAAGAAGGGTTCACCCGGTACCGGGTGGCAGGGTTCACCAGTTGAAGGGTAGTAGGTTTCATCCGGTTCAGTATAGCACGGTTCACCAGATGGAGGGACGCATGGTTCACCAGGCGCAGGATAGTAGGTTTCATCCGGTACAGGGTTGCATGGTTCACCAGGTGGAGGGACGCATGGTTCACCAGGTGAAGTGTAGTAGGTTTCACCCGGTACAAGGTAGCATGGTTCAACAGGTGGAGGGGCGCATGGTTCACCAAGAGGAGGGTAGTAGGTTTTACCCGGTACATGATGGCTTGGTTGAAAAGGTGAAGGGACGCATGGTTCACCATGAGGAGGGTGTTAGGTTTCAACCGGTACAGGGTGGCATGGCTCACCAGGTGGAGGGACGCATGGTTTACCATGTGCAGGGTAGGAGGATTCACCCGGTACAGGATGGCCTGTTTCACCAGTTTGGGGACGCATTGTTTACCAGAAGGAGGGTAGTAGGTTTCATTCGTTTCAGGATGGCATGGTTCACCAGGTGCAGGGACGCATGGTTTACCAAACGCATTTTAGTAGGTTTCACCCATTACAGGGTGGCAGGGTTCGCCAGGTGTAAGGACGCATGGTTCACTAGGAGGAGGGTAGTAGGTTTCACCCGGCACAATGTGGCACGGTTCAGCAGGTAGAAGGGCGCATGGTTCGGCAAGAGGAGGGTAGTAGATTTCTCCCGGTACATAGTGCCTTGGTTCACCAGGTGGAGGGAGGCATGGTTCACCAGGAGGAGGGTGTTAGGTTTCATCCGATACAGGGTGGCATGATTCACCAGATGTAAGGACGCATGGTTCACCAGCTGGAGGGTAGTAAGTTTCATCCGGTACAGGGTGTCCTGGTTCACCAGGTGCAGGATAGGATGGTTCACCCGGGACAGGGTGGCATGGTTCACAAGGTGGATGGACGCATGGTTGACCAGGTGAAGGTTACTAAGTTTCAACCGGTACAGGGAGGCATGGTTTACCAGGTGCAGGGTAGGATGGTTCACCCGGGACAGGGTTGCATGGTTCACAAGGTGGAGGGACGCATGGTTCAATAGGTGGTGGGTAGTAGGTTTAACCCGGTAAAGGGTGGCATGGTTCACCAGGTGGAGGGACGTATGGTTCACCAGGTGCAGGGTATTAGGTATCATTTGGTACAAGGTGCCATGGTTCACCATGTTGAGGGACGCATGTTTCACCTGGCGCAGGGTAGGTGGCTTCATCCGGTACAGGGTGGCATGATTCACCAGATGCAATCTAGCATGGGTCACCAGGTACAGGGTAGTACGATTCACAAGGTGAAGGATAACATGGTTTACCAGATGTTTGGTAACACGGTTCATCAGTTGCAGGGTATTAAGGCTCATCAGGTGCAGGGCAACATGGTTCACCACGTGCAGGGTAGTACGGTTCACCAGGTTCAAGTTAGCATGGTTCACCGGTACGGGGTAGCACGATTCACAAGTTGCAGGGTAGCATGGTTCACCAGGTACAGGGTAGTACGTTCCACCAGGTGCAGGGCAGCAAGGTTCATCAGGTGTAAGGTAGCATGGTTCATCTGGTGTAGGGTAGCATGGTTCGACAGGAGCAGGGTAGTGCGGTTCACATGGTGCAAGGTAGCATTGTTAAACAGGTGCAGGGTAGCATAGGTCATCAGATGTAGGGTAGCTTGGCTCACCAGGTTCAGTGTAGGATAGTTCAGCCGGTACAGGAAGACATGGTTTCCCAGGCGCAGGGTAGGAGGGTTCACCCAGTACAGGGTGGCATGGTTTACCAGGTGCTGGGTAGGAGGGTTCACCCAGTACAGGGTGGCATGGTTTACCAGGTGCAGGGTAGGAGGGTTCGCCCGGTACAGGGTGAAATGGTTTACTAGGTGAAGGGTAGGAGGGTTCACATGGTACAGTGTAGCATGGTTCACCAGTTTGCCGGGTAGGAGGGTTCACCCAGTACAGGGCGACATGGTTCACCAGGTGCAGGGTAGGAAGGTTCTAACGATACACGATGTCATGGTTCACCAGGTGGAGGGACGCATGGTTCACCTGGAGGAGGGTGGTAGGTTTTATCCGGTACAGGATGGCATGGTTCGCCAGATGGAAGGACGCATGGTTCACTAGGTGAAGGGTAGTAGGTTTCACCCGGTACAGGGAGGCATGGCTCACTAGGTGTAGGGTAGGAGCGTTCACCGGTACAGGTAGCATGGTTCACCAGGTGGAAGGACGTATGGTTCACCATTGGCAGGGTAGGAGGTTTCACCTGGTACAGGGTGGCAAGTTTCACCAGGTGGAGGTAGTAGGTTTCATCCGGTACAGGGTGGCATGGTTCGCCAGGTGGAGGGACGTATGGTTCACCAGGTGCAGGATATTAGGTTTCACCCGGTACAGGGTGGCTTGGTTCACCACGTGGAGTGATGCATGTTTCACATGGTGCAGGATAGGAGGGTTCACTCGGTTACAGAGTGGCATGGTTCACCAGATGCATCTAGCATGGTTCACCAGGTACAGGGTCGCACTGTTCACAAAGTGTAGGATAACATGCTTATCCAGGTGTTGGGTAACATGGTTCACCAGTTGCATGGTAGCACGGTTCACCAGGTGCAGGGCAACATGGTTTACCATTTTCAGGGTAGTACGGTTCACTTGGTGCAAGGCAACACGGTTCATCAGGTGCAGGGTGGAACAGTTCACCAGGTGCAGGGTAGCATGGTTCACCAGGTAGGGGGTAGCACGATTCACAAGGTGCAAGGTAGCATGGTTCACCAGGTATAGGGTAGCACAGTTCATAAGGTGAAGGGTAGTACGTTCCACCTGGAGCAGGGCTGCATGGTTCACCAGGTGCAGGGTAGCATGGTTCATCATTTGTAGGGTAGCATGGTTCATCATTTGTAGGATACCACGGTTCGCTAGGAGCAGGGCAGCATGGTTCACAAGGTGCAAGGTAGATGGTTCACCAGGTGCAGGGTAGCATAGTTCATCAGGAGTAGGATGGCATGGCTCACCAGGTACAGTGTGGGATATGTCTCCCGCTACAAGGTGACATGGTTCCCCAGGTGCAGAGTAGGAGGGTTCACCCGGTACACGGTGGCATGGTTCTCCAGTTGCAGGGTATTAGGTTTCATCCGATACAGGGTGACATGGTTCACCAGGTGGAGGGTAGGAGGGTTCACCAGGTGGAGGTAGGAGGGTTCACCCGTTACAGGATGGCATGGCTCACCAGGTGCAGGGTATGAGCGCTCACACAGTACAGGGTGACATGTTTCCCCAGGTGCAGCGTAGGAGGTTTCATCCGGTACAGGGTAGCATGGTTCACCAGGTGGACGGACGCATGGTTCACCAGGTGCAGCGTAGCATAGTTCATCAGGTGTAGGGTAGCATGGCTCACCAGGTTCAGTGTAGGATAGTTCACCCGGCACAGGGTGACATGGTTCCCCAGGTGCAGCGTAAGAGGGTTCAGCCGGTATAGAGTGGCATGGTTCGCCAGGTGTGGGGTAGAAGGGTTCACACGGTACAGGGTGACATGGTTCACCAGGTGGAGGGTAGGAGGATTCACCCGATGCAAGATGACATGGTTCACCAGGTGCAGGGTAGGAAGGTTCACCCAGTACAGTATGGTATGGTTCACCAGATGGAGGGACGCATGGCTCACCAGGTGGAGGGTAGTAGGATTCACCTGGTACAGGATGGCATGGTCCAACAGTTGCAGGGTAGTAGGGTTCATTCGGTACAGGGTAGCATGGTTTACCAGGTGGAGGGACGCATGGTCCGCCAGCTGCAGCGTAAGGAGGGTTCACCCGTTACAGGGTGGCAGGTTTAACCAGGTGGAGGGTAGTGATTTTCCTCCGGTACAGGGTGGCATGGTTCACCATGTGGAGCGACATATGGTTTACCAGGCGCAGGGTATTAGGTTTCACCCGGTACAAGGTGGCATGGTTCATCAGGTGGAGGGACGCATGGTTTACCAGGTGGAGGGTAGTGGGTTTCACTGGGTACATGGTGGCATGATTCACCAGGTGGAGGGAAGCATGGTTCACCAAGGAGAGGGTAGTGGGCTTCACCCGGTACATAATGGCATGGTTCAACAGGTGGAGGGCCGCATGGTTCACCAGGAGGAGGGTGTTAGGTTTCATCTGGTACAGGGTGGCATGGTTCACCAGGTGCAGGCTTGGAGGGCTAACCCGGTACAGGGTGGCATGGTTCACCAGGTGAAAGGTAAGAGGGTTCGCCCGGTACAGGGTGGCCTCGTTCACCAGGTGCAGGGTAGAAAAGTTCAACCAGTACAGGGCGACGTGGTTCACTAGGTGCAGGGTGAGAAGGTTCACTCGGTACAGGATGGCATGGTTCACTTGGTAGAGTGACGCATAGTTCCCCAGGTGGAGCGCAGTAAGTTTCACCCGGTACAAGGAAGCATGGTTCTCTAGGTGCAGTTCAGGAGGGTTCATCCGGTACAAGGTAGCATTGTTCACCAAGTGGAGGGACGCATGGTTCACCAGATGCAATGGTAGTAGGTTTCACCCGGTACAGGGTGGCAGGGTCCACCAGGTGGAGGGTAGTTGGTTTCATCCGGTACAGGGTGACCTGGTTCGCCAGGTTGAGGGACGTGTGGTTTACCAGGCTCAGGATATCAGGTTTCACCCGGTACAGGGTGGTATTGTTCACCAGATGGAGGGACGAATGGCTCAACAGGTGCAGGGTGGCATGGTTCACCAGATGCAATCTAGAATGGTTCACAAAGTACAGGGTAGTAAGGTTCACAAGGTGTAGTATAACATGGTTCACCAGGTGTTGGGTAACATGGTTCACCAGTTGCAGTGTAGTACAGTTCACTAGGTGCAGGGCAACATGGTTCACCACTTGTAGGGTAGTACGCTTCACTAGGTGCAGGACAATATGGTTCACCAGGTACAAGGTAGCAGAGTTCACCAGGTGCAAGGTAGCATGGTTCACAAGGAGCAGGGTAGTACGTTCTCACAGGTGCAGGGCAGCATGGTTCACCAGGTACAGGGTAGCATGGTTCATCAGGTGTAGAGTAGCAAGGTTCGCCAGGAGCAGGGTAGTACAGTTCACAAGGTACAAGGTAGCATGGTTCACCAGGTGCAGTGTAGTACGGTTAACCAATTGCAGGGTAACATGGTTCACCACTTGCAGGATAGTACGCTTCCCTAGGTGCAGGGTAGCTTGGTTCACCAGGTGCAGGGTAGCAGAGTTCACCAGGTGCAGGGTAGCATGGTTCACCAGGTACAGGGTAGAACGATTCACAAGGTGTAGGGTAGAATGATTCACCAGGTACAGGGTAGCACGGTTCACAAGGAGGAGGGTAGTACGTTCCCCCAGGTGCAGGGCAGCATGATTCACCAGGTGCAGGGTAGCATGGTTCATCAGGTGTAGAGTAGCACGGTTCGTCAGGAGCAGGGTAGTACAGTTCATAAGGTGCAAGGTAGCATGGTTCACCAGGTGCAGGGTAGCATAGTTCATCTGGTGTAGGGTAGTATGGCTCACCAGGTACACTGTGAAATGGTTCCCCAGGTGCAGAGTAGTAGGGCCCACCCGGTACAGGGTGACATGGTTCACCAGGTGCAGGCTAGGAGGGTTCACCCGGTACAGGGTGACATTGCTCAGCAGGTGGAGGGTAGGAGGGTTCATCCGGTACAGGGTAGCATGGTTCACCTGGTACAGGGTAGGAGGGTTCACCCAGTACAGGGTGAAATCGTTCACCAGGTGCAGGGTAAGAGGTTTCATCCGGTACAGAGTAGCATGGTTCACCAGGTGGACGGACGCATGGTTCACAAGGTGCAGGGTAGCATAGTTCATCAGGTGTTGGGTACCATGGCTCACCAGGTTCATTGTAAGCTAGTTCATCCGGTACAGGGTGACATGGTTCCCCAGGTGCAGGGTAGGAGGGTTCACTCGGTACATGGTGACATGGTTCACCAGGTGGAGGGTAGAAGGGTACACCCGGTACAGGGTGGCGTGGTTCACTAGGTGGAGGGTAGGAGGGTTCACCCGGTACAGGATGGCATGGTTCACTAGGTGCAGGGTAGAAGGATTCACCTGGTACAGGGTGACAAGGTTCACCAGGTGCAGGGTAGGAGGGCTCACCCGGTACATGATGGCATGGTTCACCAGGTGGAGGGACGCATGGTTCACCAGGAGGAGGGGAGTAGGTTTTATCCGGTACAGGGTGACATTGCTCAGCAGGTGGAGGGTAGGAGGGTTCATCCGGTACAGGGTAGCATGGTTCACCTGGTACAGGGTAGGAGGGTTCACCCAGTACAGGGTGAAATCGTTCACCAGGTGCAGGGTAAGAGGTTTCATCCGGTACAAGGTAGCATAATTCACCAGGTGGATGGACGCATGGTTCACAAGGTGCAGGGTAGCATAGTTCATCAGGTGTTGGGTACTATGGCTCACCAGGTTCATTGTAGGCTAGTTCTTCCGGTACAGGGTGACATGGTTCACCAGGTGGAGGGTAGAAGGGTACATCCGGTACAGGGTGGCGTAGTTCACTTGGTGGAGGGTAGGAGGGTTCACCCGGTACAGGATGGCATGGTTCACTAGGTGCAAGGTAGGAGGATTCACCTGGTACAGGGTGACATGGTTCACAAGGTGCAGGATAGGAGGGCTCACCCGGTACATGATGGCATGGTTCACCAGGTGGAGGGACGCATGGTTCACCAGGAGGAGGGTAGTAGGTTTCATCCGGTACAGGATGGCATGGTTCACCAGGTGCAGGGTAGGAGGGTTCATCCGGTACAGGGTAGCATGGTTCACCAGGTGCAGGTTAGTAGGTTTCATCCGGTATATGGTGGCATGGTTCACCAGGTGGAGGGACGTATGGTTCACCAGGCGCAGAGTATTAGGTTTCACCCGGTACAAGTTGGCATGGTTCACCAGGTGGAGGGTAGAAGGGTACATCCGGTACAGGGTGGCTTGGTTCACCAAGTGGAGGGTAGGAGGGTTCAACTGGTACAGGTTGGCATGGTTCACCTGGTGGAGGACGTATGGCTCACCAGGTAGAGGGTAGTAGGTTGAACCCGGTACAGGGTGAAATGGTTCACCAAGTGGAGGGATGCAAGGATCACCAAGTGCAGGGTAGGTATTTTCACCCAGTACAGGGTGGCATGGTTCACCAGGTGGAGGGTAGTAGTTTTCATACGGTTCGGGGTGTCTTGCTTCACCAGGTGGAGGGACGCATGGTTCGCCTGGTGCAGGGTAAGAGGGCTCACCTGGTACAGGGTGGCATGGTTCATCAGTTGGAGGGACGCATGTTTCACCAGGTAGAGGGTAGTAGATTTTACTCAGTACAAGGCGGCATGGTTCACCAGATGGAGGGACGCATGCTTCTCTAGGTGGAGGGTGTTAGGTTTCACCTGGTACACGGTGGCATGGTTCACCAGGTGGAGGGATGCATGGTTCACCAGGAGGAAGATAGTAGGTTTCATCCGATACAGGGTTGCATGGTTCATCAGGTGGAGGGACGCATGGTTCACCAGGTGCAAGGTAGGAGGGTTCACGCGGTACAGGATGGCATAGTTTACCACGTGGAGGGTAGTAGGTTTCATGCGGTACAGGGTGGCATGGTTCACCAGGTGGAGGGACGCATGGTTTAGCAGATGGAGATTAGTAGGTTTCATCCAGTACGGGGTGAGATGGTTCTCCAGGTGGAGGGACGCATGGTTCACCAGGTGCTGGGTAGGAGGGTTCACTTGGTACAGGGTGGGATGGTTCGCCAGGTGGAGGGTAATAGGCTTCATCCGGTACACGGTGCCATGGTTCATCAGGTGGATGGACGCTTGGTTCACTAGGTGCAGGGTAGGAGGGTTCACCAAGTACAGGGTGGCATGGTTCACCAGGTGGAGGGTAGTACGTTTCATCCGGTACAGGGTGGGATATTTCTCCAGGTGGAGAGATGCATGGCTCACCAGGTGCAGGGTAGGAGGGTTCACTTAGTAAAGGGTGGCATGGTTCACCAGGTGGAGGGTAGTAGGTTTTAACCGGTACAGGGTGGCATGGTTCACCAGGTGGAGGGTAGTACGTTTCATCCGGTACAGGGTGGCATGGTTCACCAGGTGGAGGGACGCATGTTTCTCCAGGTGGAGGGTAGTAGGTTTCAACCGGCACAGGGTGGCATGGCTCACCTGGTGGCGGGACGCATGGTTCACTAGGTAGGGTACTATGTTTCACCTGATACAAGGTGGCATAGTTCATCAGTTGGAGGGATGCATGGTTCATCAGGTGCAGGGTAGGAGTTTTCACCTGGCACAGGGTGGCATAGTTCGCTAGGTGGAGGAACGCATGGTTCTCCAAGTGGAGGATTTTGGTTTTCATCCAGCACAGGGCGGCATGGTTCACAAGGTGGAGGGACGCATGGTTCACCACGTGCAGGGTAAGAGGGTTCACTTGTTACAGGGTGGCTTGGTTCACCAGGTAGAGGAACGCATGGTTCCCTAGGTAGAGGGTAGTAGGTTTTATCCGGCACAGGGTGGCATGGTTCACCAGGTGGAGGGGCGCATGGTTCACTAGGTGGAGGGTAGTAGGTTTCACCAGCAGCAGGAGGAGGGTAGTAGATTTCATCTGATACAGGGTGGGATGTTTCTCCAGGTGGAGGGACGTATGGTTCACCAGGTGGAGGGTAGAAGGGTACACCCGGTACAGGGTGACATGGTTCATCAGGTGGAAGGTAGGAGGTTTCACGCCGTACAGGATGTCATGGTTCACCCTGTACAGGATGGCATGGTTCACCGGATGGCATGGTTCACCGGATGGAGGGGCGCATGTTTCACCAGGAGGAGGGTTGGAGGGTTCACCCAGTACAGAGTGGCATAGTTCACCAGGTGGAGGGACTTTTGTTTCACCAGGAGGAGGGTAGTAGGCTTCATCCGGTACGGGATGGGATGTTTCTCCAGGTGGAGGGACGCATGGTTCACCAGGTGCAAGGTAGGAGGGTTCACCTGGTAAAGGGTGGCATGGTTCACCAGGTGGAGGGTAGTAGGTTTCATCCGGTACAGGGTGGCATGGTTCACCAGGTGCAGGGTAGGAGGGTTCACCCGGTGCAGGGTGGAATGGTTCACCAGGTGGAGGGACGCATGGTTCACCAGGTGGAGGGTAGTAGGTTTCACACGGTACAGGGTGGGATGGCTTACCAGGTGGAGTGACGCATGGCTCACTAGGTGGAGGGTAGTGGGTTTCATTCGTTATAGGATGGCATGGTTCAGCAATTGGAGGGACGCATGGTTCACCAGGTGGTTGGTATTAGGTTTCATCCGGTACAGGGTGGTGTGGTTCACCAGGTGGCGGGACGCATGGTTTACCAGGTGCAAGGTAGGAGGGTTCACCCGGTACAGGGTGGCATGGTTCACTAGGTGTAGGTTAGTAGTTTTCATCCGGTACAGGTTGGCATGGTTCACCAGGTGAGGTTAGTAGATTTCTCCCGGTACAGGTTGGCATGGTTCACCAGGTGGAGGTTAGTAGATTTCTCCCGGTACAGGTTGGCATGGTTCACCAGGTGGAGGTTAGTAGATTTCTCCCGGTACAGGTTGGCATGGTTCACCAGGGGAGATGAAATGTTGAACACAGCCACTGGCTCCTGTTGACCTAGACGGAGGCCTGACATTTAGTTCTGCCTGAGAAAGTGGGTGAGTCGCTGGTCACGAGGAAACTCTCTTGTGAAAGGAATCTTACCTTGACCTCCAGATCCGGCCTTTGTGATATTAGCGCCTTGACCTCCAGATACGGCCTCTGTGACACTTAGCGCCTTGACCTCCAAATCCGGCCTCTGTGACATTTAGCACCTTGACCTCCAGCTGTGGCCCCCTGTGGCAGTTAACACGTTGACCTCCAGCTGTGGCCCAGTGACACTCAGCACTTAACCTCAAGCTGTGGCCCCTGTGACACTTAGCACACTGACCTCTAGCTGTGACCTCTGTGACACTTAGCACCTTGGCCTGCAGCTCTGGCCCCTCTGACACTTAACACCTTGACCTCCATTCATGGCCCCTGTGTCACTTAGCACCTTATCCTTCAGCTGTGGCCCTGCGACACTTAGCACTTTGACCTCCATCTGTGACCTCTCTATCACTTAGCACCTTGACCTCCATTGTGGCCTCTCTGACACTTAGCACCTTGACCTCCAGCTGTGTTCCTTGTGACACTTAGCACCTTGACCTCCAGCTGTGTTCCTTGTGACACCTAGCACCTTGACCTCCAGCTCTGGCCCCTGTGATACCTAGCACCCTGACCTCCAGCTGTGGCCTCTGTGTCACTTATCACCATGACCCCGAGGTAAACCTGTTAGTAATGCATTAGGTCATAGTTGGTGTGTCAGCATACACAGGTAAACTCATTAGGTCATAACGTGTCAGCATACACAGGTAAACTCATTAGGTCATAACGTGTCAGCATACACAGGTAAACTCATTAGGTCATAACGTGTCAGCATACACAGGTAAACTCATTAGGTCATAACGTGTCAGCATACACAGGTAAACTCATTAGGTCATAACGTGTCAGCATACACAGGTAAACTCATTAGGTCATAACGTGTCAGCATACACAGGCAAACTCATTAGGTCATAACGTGTCAGCATACACAGGTAAACTCAGGTCATAACGTGTCAGCATACACAGGTAAACCTCTGTAGAGTAGTAACATTGTAGAAGAAGAAACGTACAGTGTTTTCATGAGGTGTGGCAAGACTGCTCCTCCAGACACTACATCTTCCACTTCCATACAACATGAGAGATGTTACAGCCATGAGGGAAGACCACCTGCTCACCTGCTATCCCCATCATGACCCAGCCTCATCATAGCTTGAAGCAACACTGTCTTATCTTAAGGCAGCACCAAGTGTGCTGATCATGGCTTGAAGCAACACTGTCTTATCTTAAGGCAGCACCAAGTGTGCTGATCATGGCTTGAAGCAACACTGTCTCATCTTAAGGCAGCACCAAGTGTGCTGATCATGGCTTGAAGCAACACTGTCTTATCTTAAGGCAGCACCAAGTGTGCTGATCATGGCTTGAAGCAACACTGTCTTATCTTAAGGCAGCACCAAGTGTGCTGATCATGGCTTGAAGCAACACTGTCTTATCTTAAGGCAGCACCAAGTGTGCTGATCATGGCTTGAAGCAACACTGTCTTATCTTAAGGCAGCACCAAGTGTGCTGATCATGGCTTGAAGCAACACTGTCTTATCTTAAGGCAGCACCAAATGTGCTGATCATGGCTTGAAGCAACACTGTCTTATCTTAAGGCAGCACCAAGTGTGCTGATCATAGCTTGAAGCAACACTGTCTTATCTTAAGGCAGCACCAAGTGTGCTGATCATAGCTTGAAGCAACACTGTCTTATCTTAAGGCAGCACCAAGTGTGCTGATCATAGCTTGAAGCAACACTGTCTTATCTTAAGGCAGCACCAGATGTGCTGATCATGGCTTGAAGCAACAGTGTCTTATCTTGAGGCAGCACCAAGTGTGCTGATCATAGCTTGAAGCAACACTTTCTTATCTTAAGGCAGCACCAAGTGTGCTGATCATGGCTTGAAGCAACACTTTCTTATCTTAAGGCAGCACCAAGTGTGCTGATCATGGCTTGAAGCAACACTGTCTTATCTTAAGGCAGCACCAAGTGTGCTGATCATGGCTTGAAGCAACAGTGTCTTATCTTAAGGCAGCACCAAGTGTGCTGATCATGGCTTGAAGCAACACTGTCTTATCTTAAGGCAGCACCAAGTGTGCTGATCATGGCTTGAAGCAACAATGTCTTATCTTAAGGCAGCACCAAGTGTGCTGATCATGGCTTGAAGCAACACTGTCTTATCTTAAGGCAGCACCAAGTGTGCTGATCATGGCTTGAAGCAACACTGTCTTATCTTAAGGCAGCACCAAGTGTGCTGATCATGGCTTGAAGCAACACTGTCTTATCTTAAGGCAGCACCAAGTGTGCTGATCATGGCTTGAAGCAACACTGTCTTATCTTAAGGCAGCACCAAGTGTGCTGATCATGGCTTGAAGCAACACTGTCTTATCTTAAGGCAGCACCAAGTGTGCTGATCATGGCTTGAAGCAACACTGTCTTATCTTAAGGCAGCACCAAGTGTGCTGATGACAATTATGGTGAGATCAACATTCAAGTGAGGAGAACAGCTTGGCAGGAATCCCTCGACGCTAGTGAAGATGCACGTGAGGAAGCAGGAACTCATGAAGGAGATGTGTGGAGATCCTGTAGGAGTTGGTAGTGACGTGTGGTGGAGACAGTCACGGCTGCCGTAACAGGCGTGACGGACGGACGCGAGTCGTGCGGACGTACGAGGTGAGCCATTATCAAGAAACCTGTCCAGAAGATGAAATTGTTAGTCACGAAGATTTGTACTGACGAGGGTCAGGTGGGGGACCACGCTCTGACCTGCCATTATGAGAGGTCGCCGTCAGTACGGTAACACCTTGTGAAGCGACACTACCTGGCTAAAGTACCATACAATACCATAATCCATCATATAGTATCATATAATATCATCAATTATCATACAGTACCATACAGTATCATTAATAGTCATACAGTACCATAGACTATCATACAGTTCCATCGGTTATCATTCAGTTCCATACACTATCATACAATATAATTGAATATTATACAGTAACATACAGTATCATACAATACCATTAATTATCATTCAATACCATACATTATCATACAGTACCATACAGTGTCATACGATACCATTAATTATCATACAGTACCATACATTATCATACATTACCATTAATTATACAGCACCATACACTGTCATACAGTACCATTCATTTTCATATAGTACCATACACTCTTATACAATATCATTGATTATCATACAGTACCATACAGTATCATACAATACCATCAATTATCATACAGTACCATACACTATCATACAATACCATTAATTATCAACCATTACCATACATTATCATACAATACCATTAATTATACAGCACCATACACTGTCATACAATACCATTAATCTTTATACAGTACCATACACTCTCATACAATACCATTAATTGTCATACAGCACCATGTAATATCATACAATACCACTGATTATCATACAGTACCATACAATATCATACAATACCATTAACTATCATACAATACCATACAGTATCATACAGTGCCACTAATTATCACACAGTACCATACAGTATCATACAATACCACTAATTATCATACAGTACCATACAGTATCATACAATACCATTGATTTAGTGTCTGATATAATAGGCTTTCTTTCTAGGTCAATTTTGGTCGCTGATTCTAGATATAGCATCAGTTTATCAGCTCTGGTTATCATGATATGATATACCACTAATTACTATGCATACAACCAAATAGGCACAAGGATTGATGACAACAAATCATTATGGTTGACTTTTTGATAAAGAAAATGGGTTCATACAAGAAGAATTTGTTTATCTATGATCCAATTACATCCATAGACTCAGATAATGTTGAAACAAACCTAGATAGTTATGTATCATTGATACAATGTTCATGTACTCAGACATCTCACCTTTCAAAGAGTTCTTGTGCTTACCTGACCCAGGACAATCACCTGGAATGGTCCAGGTATTGGTATCCCAGTGTTCCAGGTATGGGTATCCCAGTGTCCCAGGTATGGGTATCCCAGTGTCCCAGGTATGGGTATCCCAATGTCCCAGGTATGGGTATCCCAGTGTTCCAGGTATGGGTATCCCAGTGTCCCAGGTATGGGTATCCCAGTGTCCCAGGTATTGGTATCCCAGTGTTCCAGGTATGGGTATCCCAGTGTCTCAGGTATGGGTATCCCAGTGTCCCAGGTATGGGTATCCCAGTGTCCCAGGTATGGGTATCCCAGTGTTCCAGGTATGGGTATCCCAGTGTCCCAGGTATGGGTATCCCAGTGTCCCAGGTATGGGTATCCCAGTGTCTCAGGTATGGGTATCCCAGTGTCCCAGGTATGGGTATCCCAGTGTCCCAGGTATGGGTATCCCAGTGTTCCAGGTATGGGTATCCCAGTGTCCCAGGTATGGGTATCCCAGTGTCCAGGTATGGGTATCCCAGTGTTCCAGGTATGGGTATCCAGTGTCCCAGGTATGGGTATCCAGTGTCCCAGGTATGGTATCCCAGTGTCCAGGTATGGGTATCCAGTGTCCCAGGTATGGGTATCCAGTGTCCCAGGTATGGGTATCCCAGTGTCCAGGTATGGGTATCCCAGTGTCCAGGTATGGGTATCCAGTGTCCCAGGTATGGTATCCCAGTGTCCAGGTATGGGTATCCAGTGTCCCAGGTATGGGTATCCAGTGTCCCAGGTATGGGTATCCCAGTGTCCAGGTATGGGTATCCAGTGTCCCAGGTATGGGTATCCAGTGTCCCAGGTATGGTATCCCAGTGTCCAGGTATGGGTATCCAGTGTCCCAGGTATGGGTATCCCAGTGTTCCAGGTATGGGTATCCCAGTGTCCAGGTATGGGTATCCAGTGTCCCAGGTATGGGTATCCCAGTGTTCCAGGTATGGGTATCCCAGTGTTCCAGGTATGGGTATCCCAGTGTCCAGGTATGGGTATCCCAGTGTTCCAGGTATGGGTATCCCAGTGTCCAGGTATGGGTATCCCAGTGTCCAGGTATGGGTATCCAGTGTCCCAGGTATGGGTATCCCAGTGTCCAGGTATGGGTATCCCAGTGTTCCAGGTATGGGTATCCCAGTGTTCCAGGTATGGGTATCCAGTGTCCCAGGTATGGGTATCCCAGTGTTCCAGGTATGGGTATCCAGTGTCCCAGGTATGGGTATCCCAGTGTTCCAGGTATGGGTATCCCAGTGTTCCAGGTATGGGTATCCAGTGTCCCAGGTATGGGTATCCCAGTGTCCAGGTATGGGTATCCCAGTGTTCCAGGTATGGGTATCCAGTGTCCCAGGTATGGGTATCCAGTGTCCCAGGTATGGGTATCCCAGTGTTCCAGGTATGGGTATCCAGTGTCCCAGGTATGGGTATCCCAGTGTTCCAGGTATGGGTATCCAGTGTCCCAGGTATGGGTATCCCAGTGTCCAGGTATGGGTATCCAGTGTCCCAGGTATGGGTATCCCAGTGTCCCAGTATGGGTATCCCAGTGTCCAGGTATGGGTATCCCAGTGTTCCAGGTATGGGTATCCAGTGTCCCAGGTATGGGTATCCCAGTGTCCCAGGTATGGTATCCCAGTGTCCAGGTATGGGTATCCCAGTGTTCCAGGTATGGGTATCCAGTGTCCCAGGTATGGTATCCCAGTGTCCAGGTATGGGTATCCCAGTGTCCAGGTATGGGTATCCCAGTGTTCCAGGTATGGGTATCCCAGTGTCCCAGGTATGGTATCCCAGTGTCCAGGTATGGGTATCCCAGTGTCCCAGTATGGGTATCCCAGTGTCCAGGTATGGGTATCCCAGTGTTCCAGGTATGGGTATCCAGTGTCCCAGGTATGGGTATCCCAGTGTTCCAGGTATGGGTATCCCAGTGTCCAGGTATGGGTATCCCAGTGTTCCAGGTATGGGTATCCAGTGTCCCAGGTATGGGTATCCCAGTGTTCCAGGTATGGGTATCCAGTGTCCCAGGTATGGGTATCCCAGTGTTCCAGGTATGGGTATCCCAGTGTTCCAGGTATGGGTATCCCAGTGTTCCAGGTATGGGTATCCCAGTGTTCCAGGTATGGGTATCCCAGTGTCCAGGTATGGGTATCCCAGTGTCCAGGTATGGGTATCCCAGTGTCCAGGTATGGGTATCCCAGTGTTCCAGGTATGGGTATCCCAGTGTCCCAGGTATGGGTATCCCAGTGTTCCAGGTATGGGTATCCCAGTGTTCCAGGTATGGGTATCCCAGTGTTCCAGGTATGGGTATCCCAGTGTCCAGGTATGGGTATCCCAGTGTCCAGGTATGGGTATCCCAGTGTCCAGGTATGGGTATCCAGTGTCCCAGGTATGGGTATCCCAGTGTCCAGGTATGGGTATCCAGTGTCCCAGGTATGGGTATCCCAGTGTTCCAGGTATGGGTATCCCAGTGTCCAGGTATGGGTATCCCAGTGTTCCAGGTATGGGTATCCCAGTGTTCCAGGTATGGGTATCCCAGTGTTCCAGGTATGGGTATCCAGTGTCCCAGGTATGGGTATCCCAGTGTCCAGGTATGGGTATCCCAGTGTTCCAGGTATGGGTATCCCAGTGTCCAGGTATGGGTATCCAGTGTCCCAGGTATGGGTATCCCAGTGTTCCAGGTATGGGTATCCAGTGTCCCAGGTATGGGTATCCCAGTGTTCCAGGTATGGGTATCCCAGTGTCCCAGGTATGGGTATCCCAGTGTTCCAGGTATGGGTATCCAGTGTCCCAGGTATGGGTATCCCAGTGTTCCAGGTATGGGTATCCCAGTGTCCCAGGTATGGGTATCCCAGTGTTCCAGGTATGGGTATCCCAGTGTTCCAGGTATGGGTATCCAGTGTCCCAGGTATGGGTATCCCAGTGTTCCAGGTATGGGTATCCCAGTGTCCAGGTATGGGTATCCCAGTGTCCAGGTATGGGTATCCCAGTGTTCCAGGTATGGGTATCCAGTGTCCCAGGTATGGGTATCCCAGTGTTCCAGGTATGGGTATCCCAGTGTCCAGGTATGGGTATCCCAGTGTTCCAGGTATGGGTATCCCAGTGTCCCAGGTATGGGTATCCCAGTGTTCCAGGTATGGGTATCCCAGTGTTCCAGGTATGGGTATCCCAGTGTTCCAGGTATGGGTATCCCAGTGTCCAGGTATGGGTATCCCAGTGTTCCAGGTATGGGTATCCAGTGTCCCAGGTATGGGTATCCCAGTGTCCCAGGTATGGGTATCCCAGTGTTCCAGGTATGGGTATCCCAGTGTTCCAGGTATGGGTATCCCAGTGTTCCAGGTATGGGTATCCCAGTGTCCCAGGTATGGTATCCCAGTGTCCAGGTATGGGTATCCCAGTGTTCCAGGTATGGGTATCCCAGTGTCCCAGGTATGGGTATCCCAGTGTTCCAGGTATGGGTATCCCAGTGTTCCAGGTATGGGTATCCCAGTGTCCAGGTATGGGTATCCCAGTGTCCCAGGTATGGTATCCCAGTGTCCAGGTATGGGTATCCCAGTGTCCAGGTATGGGTATCCCAGTGTTCCAGGTATGGGTATCCAGTGTCCCAGGTATGGGTATCCCAGTGTTCCAGGTATGGGTATCCCAGTGTTCCAGGTATGGGTATCCCAGTGTCCAGGTATGGGTATCCCAGTGTCCAGGTATGGGTATCCCAGTGTCCAGGTATGGGTATCCAGTGTCCCAGGTATGGGTATCCAGTGTCCCAGGTATGGTATCCCAGTGTCCAGGTATGGGTATCCCAGTGTTCCAGGTATGGGTATCCCAGTGTTCCAGGTATGGGTATCCCAGTGTTCCAGGTATGGGTATCCCAGTGTCCAGGTATGGGTATCCCAGTGTCCAGGTATGGGTATCCCAGTGTTCCAGGTATGGGTATCCAGTGTCCCAGGTATGGGTATCCAGTGTCCCAGGTATGGGTATCCAGTGTCCCAGGTATGGGTATCCCAGTGTTCCAGGTATGGGTATCCCAGTGTCCAGGTATGGGTATCCCAGTGTCCCAGTATGGGTATCCCAGTGTCCCAGGTATGGTATCCCAGTGTCCAGGTATGGGTATCCAGTGTCCCAGGTATGGTATCCCAGTGTCCCAGGTATGGGTATCCAGTGTCCCAGGTATGGGTATCCCAGTGTCCAGGTATGGGTATCCCAGTGTCCAGGTATGGGTATCCAGTGTCCCAGGTATGGTATCCCAGTGTCCCAGGTATGGTATCCCAGTGTCCAGGTATGGGTATCCAGTGTCCCAGGTATGGTATCCCAGTGTCCAGGTATGGGTATCCCAGTGTTCCAGGTATGGGTATCCAGTGTCCCAGGTATGGGTATCCCAGTGTTCCAGGTATGGGTATCCAGTGTCCCAGGTATGGGTATCCAGTGTCCCAGGTATGGTATCCCAGTGTCCAGGTATGGGTATCCAGTGTCCCAGGTATGGGTATCCAGTGTCCCAGGTATGGGTATCCCAGTGTTCCAGGTATGGGTATCCCAGTGTCCAGGTATGGGTATCCCAGTGTCCAGGTATGGGTATCCAGTGTCCCAGGTATGGGTATCCAGTGTCCCAGGTATGGGTATCCCAGTGTCCCAGGTATGGTATCCCAGTGTCCCAGGTATGGGTATCCCAGTGTCCAGGTATGGGTATCCCAGTGTCCCAGTATGGGTATCCCAGTGTCCAGGTATGGGTATCCAGTGTCCCAGGTATGGTATCCCAGTGTCCAGGTATGGGTATCCCAGTGTTCCAGGTATGGGTATCCCAGTGTCCCAGGTATGGGTATCCCAGTGTCCAGGTATGGGTATCCCAGTGTCCCAGTATGGGTATCCCAGTGTCCCAGTATGGGTATCCCAGTGTCCAGGTATGGGTATCCCAGTGTTCCAGGTATGGGTATCCAGTGTCCCAGGTATGGTATCCCAGTGTCCCAGTATGGGTATCCCAGTGTCCCAGTATGGGTATCCCAGTGTCCAGGTATGGGTATCCCAGTGTCCCAGTATGGGTATCCCAGTGTCCAGGTATGGGTATCCCAGTGTTCCAGGTATGGGTATCCCAGTGTTCCAGGTATGGGTATCCAGTGTCCCAGGTATGGTATCCCAGTGTCCAGGTATGGGTATCCCAGTGTCCAGGTATGGGTATCCCAGTGTCCCAGTATGGGTATCCCAGTGTCCCAGTATGGGTATCCCAGTGTCCCAGTATGGGTATCCCAGTGTTCCAGGTATGGGTATCCAGTGTCCCAGGTATGGGTATCCAGTGTCCCAGGTATGGTATCCCAGTGTCCAGGTATGGGTATCCCAGTGTCCAGGTATGGGTATCCCAGTGTCCCAGGTATGGTATCCCAGTGTCCAGGTATGGGTATCCCAGTGTTCCAGGTATGGGTATCCCAGTGTTCCAGGTATGGGTATCCCAGTGTCCCAGGTATGGGTATCCAGTGTCCCAGGTATGGTATCCCAGTGTCCCAGTATGGGTATCCCAGTGTCCAGGTATGGGTATCCAGTGTCCCAGGTATGGTATCCCAGTGTCCCAGGTATGGTATCCCAGTGTCCAGGTATGGGTATCCCAGTGTCCAGGTATGGGTATCCCAGTGTCCCAGTATGGGTATCCCAGTGTCCCAGTATGGGTATCCCAGTGTCCAGGTATGGGTATCCAGTGTCCCAGGTATGGTATCCCAGTGTCCAGGTATGGGTATCCCAGTGTCCAGGTATGGGTATCCCAGTGTCCAGGTATGGGTATCCCAGTGTCCAGGTATGGGTATCCCAGTGTCCAGGTATGGGTATCCCAGTGTTCCAGGTATGGGTATCCCAGTGTCCAGGTATGGGTATCCCAGTGTTCCAGGTATGGGTATCCCAGTGTTCCAGGTATGGGTATCCAGTGTCCCAGGTATGGGTATCCCAGTGTTCCAGGTATGGGTATCCAGTGTCCCAGGTATGGTATCCCAGTGTCCAGGTATGGGTATCCAGTGTCCCAGGTATGGTATCCCAGTGTCCCAGGTATGGGTATCCCAGTGTCCAGGTATGGGTATCCCAGTGTTCCAGGTATGGGTATCCAGTGTCCCAGGTATGGTATCCCAGTGTCCAGGTATGGGTATCCAGTGTCCCAGGTATGGTATCCCAGTGTCCAGGTATGGGTATCCAGTGTCCCAGGTATGGGTATCCAGTGTCCCAGGTATGGTATCCCAGTGTCCCAGTATGGGTATCCCAGTGTCCCAGTATGGGTATCCCAGTGTCCCAGGTATGGTATCCCAGTGTCCAGGTATGGGTATCCCAGTGTCCAGGTATGGGTATCCCAGTGTTCCAGGTATGGGTATCCCAGTGTCCAGGTATGGGTATCCCAGTGTTCCAGGTATGGGTATCCAGTGTCCCAGGTATGGGTATCCCAGTGTCCAGGTATGGGTATCCCAGTGTCCAGGTATGGGTATCCCAGTGTCCAGGTATGGGTATCCAGTGTCCCAGGTATGGGTATCCCAGTGTTCCAGGTATGGGTATCCAGTGTCCCAGGTATGGGTATCCAGTGTCCCAGGTATGGTATCCCAGTGTCCAGGTATGGGTATCCAGTGTCCCAGGTATGGGTATCCCAGTGTCCCAGTATGGGTATCCCAGTGTTCCAGGTATGGGTATCCCAGTGTCCAGGTATGGGTATCCAGTGTCCCAGGTATGGTATCCCAGTGTCCAGGTATGGGTATCCAGTGTCCCAGGTATGGTATCCCAGTGTCCAGGTATGGGTATCCCAGTGTCCCAGTATGGGTATCCCAGTGTCCAGGTATGGGTATCCCAGTGTCCAGGTATGGGTATCCCAGTGTTCCAGGTATGGGTATCCAGTGTCCCAGGTATGGGTATCCAGTGTCCCAGGTATGGTATCCCAGTGTCCAGGTATGGGTATCCCAGTGTCCAGGTATGGGTATCCCAGTGTCCCAGGTATGGTATCCCAGTGTCCCAGTATGGGTATCCCAGTGTCCCAGGTATGGTATCCCAGTGTCCCAGGTATGGTATCCCAGTGTCCAGGTATGGGTATCCCAGTGTCCAGGTATGGGTATCCAGTGTCCCAGGTATGGTATCCCAGTGTCCCAGTATGGGTATCCCAGTGTCCCAGTATGGGTATCCCAGTGTCCAGGTATGGGTATCCCAGTGTCCAGGTATGGGTATCCAGTGTCCCAGGTATGGTATCCCAGTGTCCAGGTATGGGTATCCAGTGTCCCAGGTATGGGTATCCCAGTGTCCCAGGTATGGTATCCCAGTGTCCAGGTATGGGTATCCCAGTGTCCAGGTATGGGTATCCAGTGTCCCAGGTATGGGTATCCCAGTGTCCAGGTATGGGTATCCCAGTGTCCCAGTATGGGTATCCCAGTGTCCAGGTATGGGTATCCAGTGTCCCAGGTATGGGTATCCCAGTGTCCAGGTATGGGTATCCCAGTGTCCAGGTATGGGTATCCCAGTGTTCCAGGTATGGGTATCCCAGTGTTCCAGGTATGGGTATCCAGTGTCCCAGGTATGGGTATCCCAGTGTCCCAGTATGGGTATCCCAGTGTTCCAGGTATGGGTATCCCAGTGTCCAGGTATGGGTATCCCAGTGTCCAGGTATGGGTATCCAGTGTCCCAGGTATGGTATCCCAGTGTCCAGGTATGGGTATCCCAGTGTCCCAGGTATGGTATCCCAGTGTCCAGGTATGGGTATCCAGTGTCCCAGGTATGGGTATCCAGTGTCCCAGGTATGGGTATCCCAGTGTTCCAGGTATGGGTATCCAGTGTCCCAGGTATGGGTATCCCAGTGTCCAGGTATGGGTATCCCAGTGTCCCAGTATGGGTATCCCAGTGTCCAGGTATGGGTATCCAGTGTCCCAGGTATGGGTATCCCAGTGTCCCAGTATGGGTATCCCAGTGTTCCAGGTATGGGTATCCCAGTGTTCCAGGTATGGGTATCCAGTGTCCCAGGTATGGGTATCCAGTGTCCCAGGTATGGTATCCCAGTGTCCAGGTATGGGTATCCAGTGTCCCAGGTATGGTATCCCAGTGTCCAGGTATGGGTATCCCAGTGTCCAGGTATGGGTATCCCAGTGTTCCAGGTATGGGTATCCCAGTGTCCAGGTATGGGTATCCCAGTGTTCCAGGTATGGGTATCCCAGTGTCCCAGTATGGGTATCCCAGTGTCCAGGTATGGGTATCCCAGTGTCCAGGTATGGGTATCCAGTGTCCCAGGTATGGGTATCCCAGTGTTCCAGGTATGGGTATCCAGTGTCCCAGGTATGGGTATCCAGTGTCCCAGGTATGGTATCCCAGTGTCCAGGTATGGGTATCCAGTGTCCCAGGTATGGTATCCCAGTGTCCCAGTATGGGTATCCCAGTGTCCAGGTATGGGTATCCCAGTGTTCCAGGTATGGGTATCCAGTGTCCCAGGTATGGTATCCCAGTGTCCAGGTATGGGTATCCAGTGTCCCAGGTATGGGTATCCAGTGTCCCAGGTATGGGTATCCCAGTGTCCCAGTATGGGTATCCCAGTGTCCCAGTATGGGTATCCCAGTGTCCAGGTATGGGTATCCAGTGTCCCAGGTATGGTATCCCAGTGTCCCAGGTATGGTATCCCAGTGTCCAGGTATGGGTATCCAGTGTCCCAGGTATGGGTATCCCAGTGTCCCAGGTATGGTATCCCAGTGTCCAGGTATGGGTATCCAGTGTCCCAGGTATGGGTATCCAGTGTCCCAGGTATGGGTATCCCAGTGTTCCAGGTATGGGTATCCAGTGTCCCAGGTATGGGTATCCAGTGTCCCAGGTATGGTATCCCAGTGTCCAGGTATGGGTATCCCAGTGTCCCAGGTATGGTATCCCAGTGTCCCAGGTATGGTATCCCAGTGTCCCAGGTATGGGTATCCAGTGTCCCAGGTATGGTATCCCAGTGTCCAGGTATGGGTATCCAGTGTCCCAGGTATGGGTATCCAGTGTCCCAGGTATGGGTATCCCAGTGTCCAGGTATGGGTATCCAGTGTCCCAGGTATGGGTATCCCAGTGTCCCAGTATGGGTATCCCAGTGTCCCAGTATGGGTATCCCAGTGTCCCAGTATGGGTATCCCAGTGTCCAGGTATGGGTATCCAGTGTCCCAGGTATGGTATCCCAGTGTCCAGGTATGGGTATCCAGTGTCCCAGGTATGGGTATCCCAGTGTTCCAGGTATGGGTATCCAGTGTCCCAGGTATGGTATCCCAGTGTCCAGGTATGGGTATCCAGTGTCCCAGGTATGGGTATCCAGTGTCCCAGGTATGGGTATCCCAGTGTTCCAGGTATGGGTATCCCAGTGTCCAGGTATGGGTATCCCAGTGTCCAGGTATGGGTATCCCAGTGTCCCAGTATGGGTATCCCAGTGTTCCAGGTATGGGTATCCCAGTGTCCCAGGTATGGTATCCCAGTGTCCAGGTATGGGTATCCAGTGTCCCAGGTATGGGTATCCAGTGTCCCAGGTATGGGTATCCAGTGTCCCAGGTATGGGTATCCAGTGTCCCAGGTATGGTATCCCAGTGTCCAGGTATGGGTATCCAGTGTCCCAGGTATGGTATCCCAGTGTCCCAGGTATGGGTATCCAGTGTCCCAGGTATGGTATCCCAGTGTCCCAGTATGGGTATCCCAGTGTTCCAGGTATGGGTATCCAGTGTCCCAGGTATGGGTATCCAGTGTCCCAGGTATGGTATCCCAGTGTCCAGGTATGGGTATCCAGTGTCCCAGGTATGGGTATCCCAGTGTTCCAGGTATGGGTATCCCAGTGTTCCAGGTATGGGTATCCAGTGTCCCAGGTATGGGTATCCCAGTGTTCCAGGTATGGGTATCCCAGTTGTCCCGATCATACAATACCATTAATTATCATACAGTACCATACACTACCATACAATACTATTGATTATCATACAGTACCATACACTACCATACAATACCATTAATCATCATACAGTACCATACACTATCATACAATACGATTAATTGTCATAAAGTACCATACAGTATCATACAATTTCAATAATTATCATACACCACCATACAGTATCATACAATTTCATTAATTATCATACAATACCATACACTATCATACAATACTACTAATTATCTTACAGTGTCATACAAAACCATTGATAATCATAGAGTACCATACACTATCATACAGTACCATCAATTATCATACAGTACCATACGCTATCATAGAATACCATTGGTTATCATGCAGTACCATAGAGTATCATACAATTTCAATAATTATCATACACCACCATACAGTATCATACAATTTTATTAATTATCATGCATTACCATAATGTCATACAATTTCATCAATTATCATACAGTATCATACACTAGCATACAATACCATTAATTATCATATAGTAACATACACTATCATACAATATCATTAATTATCACACAGTACTATAAACTATCATACAATACACATTGATTATCATACAGTACCATACACTATCATACAATACCATTGATTATCATACAGTACCATACACTATCGTGCAATAACATTAATCATCATACAGTACCATACAATATCACTGATTATCATACAGTACTATACGGTATAATACAATACCATTAATTATCATTCAGTACCATACAGTATTATACAATACCATTAATTATTATACAGTACCAAGTACTATCATACAATACCAATGATTATCATACAGTACCATACAGTATCATACACTACCAGCAATTTTCATACAGTACCATAACTATCATACAATACCATTGATTGTCTTACAGTACCATACACTATCATACAATACCATTACACTATCATACAATACCATACAGTATCATACAATTTCACTAATCATCATATAGTAACATACAGTATCATACAATTTCATTAATTATCATATATTACCATACAGTATCATGCAATTTCATTGATTTTCATACAGTATCATACACTATCATACAATACCATCAATTTTCATAGAGTACCATACACTATCATGCAATTTCATTAATTAGTATACAGTACCATACTCCATCATACAATACACATTAATTATCATACAGCACCATACACTATCATGAAATACACATTAACTATCATACAGTACCATACACTATCATACAGTGTCATCAATTATCATACAGTACCATACACTATCATACAGTACCATTAATTATCATTGATCATCATACACTATCATACAAAACCATTAATCATCATACAGTATCTACACTATCATGCAATATCATCGATTATCATACAGCACCATACACTATCACACCATACTATTACTTATCATACAGTACCATACACTGTCATACAATAACATTAATTATCATACAGTACCATACACTGTCACACAATACCATTGATTATCATACTGTACCGTACACTATCATACAATAATGCTAATTATCTTAGAGTACCATACAATATCATACAATACCACTGATTATCATACAGTACCATACATTATTATGCAATACCATAGATTATCATATAGTACTATACACTATTATACAATACCATTAATCATCATACAGTCCGTACACTATCATACAATACAGTTGATTATCATACAGTTCCGCGAACCTGGGATGATATAGTCAGTTAAAAACCATACGAACGTGTTATGGCAAAGTTTCAGTAAAACTTCCAAGGGAGAAGAGGAACCATACGTGGAAATGTATAGTAGAAAGTCTGTTTGTAAAACGAAGCCAAGGTGGTGGAAGAGTCGAATAAAAGATGTACCGAAGAGAACAGCAGATAAACTACTGAGAGAGACCAATAACCAAAATGATAGACTAAGTTATGTAAATTAGCGTAAATAAATTAAAAACTTTACTGCAAAAATAACATTAATATGAAGCGTATATTGCTCAAAATAGCAAAAGAAACCCTAAGGAGTTTTACAGTTATGTTTTAAACAAGAGTTACTACCCAGTCAACTGGTCCATTAATTACAGAAAACGGTGACTTGGTTCAAGACAGTGAAGCCATGATAAAAATATTATATGACTTTTTGCGTCTGTATTTACGATGAAAGACACAACCCAAGTCCCGAACCCAGTTTGACCAACAAGAATGGAGAACCTTCTCCAACAAATTATGAAACAATTGAAGGCATACTATAAGCAGTGAACGAAATAGAAGTAAATGTAACGGGAACAATGAAAGAGGCGAAAAATGAGTTAGTGAAGACCTTAACTGCCCTTGTCAGTGAGTGTATTTACTATGGGAAGAGTTCCAGATGAGTGGAAGTTTACCAATGTAACACCAATATTCTCTGCTCAGAAATCATCGTCTATTAGCTTAATGTCTGTACGTGGACAACTTATGGAAACCATCATTGAAGACAGAAGAGAGAATTTGAATAATAATCTAGAGGACCAACACTTAAACGAGTCTCACTATATGATCCACGACATTCTTCATGTCTGACACATCTTCTTGATATCTTTCATGATATAATCAACATGTGTGACCAGAGTATATGATATTATCAGTCTATATTTTCAAAAAATATTCAATAAGGTTTTTCATCAAAAGTTATTAGCAAAATTAAGTTACATGGAAGTGACAGGACTGTACTACGTTCAATATGAAGTTAGTTAACTGAGTGTAAACAATGAGTTACACGTAACGGTCAAGCCTCAGAAAGGTTAGACGTAACAAGTGGTGTGCCACAACTTGGAACCGGTTGTCATATTCATATATGTTGATGATATTGATGATGATATTGATAATGATATTGATAATGATATTGATAATGATATTGAGAATGATATTAATAATGATATTGATAATGATATTGATAATGATATTGATAATGATATTGAGAATGATATTGATAATGATATTGAGAATGATTTTGATAATGATATTGATAATGATATTGATAATGATATTAATAATGATATTGATAATGATATTGATAATGATATTAATAATGATATTGATAATGATATTGATAATGATATTGATAATGATATTGAGAATGATATTGATAATGATATCAATAATGATATTGAGAATGATATTGATAATGATATTGATAATGATATTGATAATGATATTAATAATGATATTGATAATGATATTGATAATGATATTGATAATGATATTGAGAATGATATTAATAATGATATTGATAATGATATTGATAATGATATTGATAATATTAATAATGATATTGAGAATGATATTGATAATGATATTGATAATGGGCTGCATCGTAAGATATCACAATTTGCTGATGATACAAAGTCAAGTTAGCAATGCACACAAGTACTGAAAAGACAGGATAATATTCTTGGATTCATAGGTTGAGCCTTCGAATTGAAGTCCAGGAAAATCATTCTTACTCTACATTTTATTGGCTCCTCCACATCTTGAATATTTGTTTATTTTCGGTCAGCTTAATCTAAACAAAGAAAAAGAAAAAGCATAGACAGAATTAAGGGAGTCCGCGTCGCTCCACTGAGTTGGTTCCCGGCCTGAGAAGGAAATCCTACGAAAGCTGATTAATCGACGGGAAATCTTATTTACGTTAGAGAGGAGAACCCGAAGATTGAACTGATACAAGTATTCACTATGGTCAAAGACTGTGATAATCTTGGTCCATGTGATGATCTTGGTCTATGTGATAATCTTGGTCTATGTGATAATCTTGGGCTGTGATAATCTTGGTCTATGTGATAATCTTGGTCCATGTGATGATCTTGGTCTATGTGATAATCTTGGTCTATGTGATAATCTTGGTCCATGTGATAATCTTGATCTGTGTGATAATCTTGGTCTATGTGATAATCTTGGTCTATGTGATAATCTTGGTCTATGTGATAATCTTGGTCCATGTGATAATCTTGATCTGTGTGATAATCTTGGTCTATGTGATAATCTTGGTCTGTGTGATAATCTTGGTCTATGTGATAATCTTGGGCTGTGATAATCTTGGTCCATGTGATAATCTTGGTCCATGTGATGATCTTGGTCTATGTGATAATCTTGGTCTATGTGATAATCTTGGTCCATGTGATAATCTTGATCTGTGTGATAATCTTGGTCTATGTGATAATCTTGGTCTGTGTGATAATCTTGGTCTATGTGATAATCTTGGTCTATGTGATAATCTTGGTATATGTGATAATCTTGGGCTGTGATAATCTTGGTCTATGTGATAATCTTGGTCTATGTGATAATCTTGGGCTGTGATAATCTTGGTCTATGTGATAATCTTGGTCTATATGATAATCTTGGTCTATGTGATAATCTTGGTCTGTGTGTAATCTTGGTCTATGTGATAATCTTGGTCTGTGTGATAATCTTGGTCTATGTGATAATCTTGGGCTATGTGATAATCTTGGTCTATGTGATAATCTTGGTCTATGTGATAATCTTGGTCTGTGTGATAATCTTGGTCTATGTGATGATCTTGGTCTGTGTGATAATCTTGGTCTGTGATAATCTTGGTCTATGTGATAATCTTGGTCTATGTGATAATCTTGGTCTGTGTGATAATCTTGGTCTATGAAGCTGCTTAAGCGTTTTCAACTCGTGCTAATGGTTGCGCTCGTGGGCAAACGATTTGCCTCGAATGAGGCGAAGTAGTTTTTTTTTCACCAGAAATTTTAACATATGGGAAATTAGCCAGTTAGAACACTTGAGATCAGTGCTATAGATACGGTTAAGAACAGACCCAGTCAATACTTGGCTTCAAGTCGACTCCTTACATTGTTTGCGCGTCCTTAGTTGCACTATAACTCTACAAGTTTTTCTCTCTCTTTATAGCTACTAACTTTTACCACACTAATATGTGAACTTATCATGATATCTTCCACTATCATACAAACCTCGAAAGAACTAAGTAGTCTGTTGCTCATTGCATTCCTTTGTATGATGATGATGATGATGATGATGATTATGATAATCATAATGAAAATGATAGTAATAATAATAACTTTGTATACATGATCGCTGTTTCCCACGTTAGCGAGGTAGCACCAGGATAAAAACGAAGAAAGACACATCCACTCATACACGTATAAATACGTACATATATAATCACATACATATACATACATATACATATATACACATGTAAATATTCATAATTGTTCGACATAATTCATTCCTAACGGCACCCAATCCCACAGGAAATATCACAAAAGAATGAAGGAAAAGAAAAAGACAACATACATACTCTTCTCTTCCCCAGCACAAGATGGCCGCCCCTTGCGTCAGCAAGGTAGCGTCAGGAAACACATGAAAAAAGCCACATCCACTTACGCTCAGTCTCTAGCTGTCATGTGTAATGCACCAAAACCACAACTCCCTATCCACATCCAGGCCCCACACCCATGGTTTACTCTAGACGTTTCACATGCCCTGATTCAATCCATTGACAGCACGCCGACCCCGATATACCACATCGTTCTAATTCACTCTATTCTGTACACGCCTTTCACCCTCCTGCATGTTCAGACCCGATCGCTCAAAATCTTTTTCGCTCAATCCTTCCACCTCCAATTTGGTCTCCCACTTCTTCCCCCCACCTCTGACACATAAATCCTCTTTGTCAATCTTTCCTCACTCATTCTCTCCATATGTCCAAACCATTCTAACACACCCTCTTCTGCTCTCTTAACCGTACTCTTTCTTTGTCATACATCTCTCTTACCCTTGCATTGCTTGCTCGATCAAACCACCTCACACCACATATTGTCCTTAAACATTTTATTTCCAACACATCCACCATCCGCAAAACCCTATCTATAACCCATGGAACTACTATTCCTTCAAACATACCCACTTTTGTCCTCCGATATAACGTTCTCTTTTTCCATACATTCTTCATCGCTCCCAGAATCTTCGCCCCCTCCCCATCCTATGACTAACTTTCTCTTCTATTCACTGCCAAGTCCACTCCCAAATATCTAAAACATTTCACTTCCTTCAATTTGTCTCTATTCAAACCTGCATCCCACTCAACTTGTCTCTCAACTCTGCTGAACATGATAAACTTGATTTTACTAACATTTGCCCTCAACTTTCTCCTTTCACACACTGTTCCAAACTCATTCACCAACTTTTACAGTTTCTCAATCGAATCAGTCACCAGTGCTATATCATCGGCGAACAACAGCTGACTCACTTCTCTAGCCCTCTCATCCCCAACAGCCTCATACTTGCCCCTCTCTCTAAGACTTGCATTTACCTCCCTCAGTCCATCCTGAAACAAATTAAACCATAGGGACATCACTCATCCCTGCCGTAGACCCATCTTCACTGAGAACCATTCACTCTCCTCTCTTCCTGCTCGCAAACACGTCTTACACCCTTGATAAACACTTCTCACTGTTTATACCAGCTTGCCTCCCATTCCCTATATTCTTAAAACCTTCCATAAAGTATCTCTATCAACCCTTTCATATGCCATCTCCAAATCCGTAAATGCCACATTCAAATCCATCTGATTTTCTAAGTATTTCTCACATACATTCTTCAAAGCAAACACCTGATCCACACATCCTCTACCACTTCTGAAACCTCACTGCTCCTTCCCAGTCTGATGCTCTTTACATGCCTTTACCCTCTCAGTCAATACCCTCCCATACTACTTACTAAGCACACTCAACAGGATTATACCTCTGTAGTTTGAACACTCACCTTGATCCCCTTTGCCTTTGTACAATGGCACTATACATGCATACCCCCAATCCTCAGGCACTTCACCATGAACCATACATACGTTGAATATCCTTACCAACCAATCAACAACACAGTCACCCCCGTTTTTAATAAATTCAACTGCAATACCATCCAAAACCCGCCGCCTTGCCGGCTTTCATCATCTGCAAGGCTTTCACCACCTCTTCTCTCTTGACCAAACCACTCTCCATGACTCTCTCACTTCGCACACCACCCCATCCAAAACACCCCATCTGCCACTCTATCATTAAACACATTCAACAAACTTCAAAATACTCACTCTATCTCGTCCTAACTCGATCACTATCTGTTATCACTTGCTCTTTTGCCCCCTTCACCAATGCTCCCATTTGTTCTCTTGTCTTTCGCACGTAATTTACCTCCTTCCACAATGTCTTTTTTGTTCTCCCTAAAGTTTGATGAACATCTCTCACCTAACTCTCATTTGCCCTCTTTCCAACCTCTGTACCTTCCTCTTAACCTCCTGCCGCTTTCCCTTATACATTTCCTGATCATTTGCACTCCTTTCCTGTAAAAACTACCTAAACACTTTTTTTTTCTCTCTCTCTTGCACTAGCAACTCTACATCTCAATCCCACTACTCAAGACCCCTTCTAATCTTCTTACTTTTCGCATACCGCATGCATATGCCATAACTGCTTCCTTAAATACCTCTCATTCCTCACCCACTCCTCTCTCTTCATTTATTCTCATCTTTGGCATTCTACATTCAATCTCTCCTGGTATTTCCTCACACAAGTCTCCTTTCCAAGCTCATTTACTCTCTACACTCTCTTCACCCGGACGTTGTTTCCTCTTTATCGAAAACCTTTACAATTCTTCACTTTCGCCTGCACAAGATAGTGATCAGACATCTCACCAGCTGCCCCTCTCAGCACGTTTACGTCCAAAAGTCTCTCTTTTACACACCTATCAATTAACACGTAATCCAGTGATGCCCGTTGACCGTCTCTCCTACTCACACACGTATACTTATGTATATCTCTCTTTTCAAACCAGGTATTCGCAATCACCAATCTTTTATCAGCACACAACTCCACAAGCTCTTCATCATTTTCATTTAGAACACTGAGCACCCCATCTTCACTAGTTATACCTTCAACTGCCACATCACTCACCTTCGCATTCAAATCATCCATCACTATAACCCGGTCTTGTGCGTCAAAGCTGCTGACACACTCACTCAGCTGCTGCCAAAACACTCATGATCTTTCTTCTCATGACCGGGTGCATAAGCACCAATAATCACCCATCTCTCTCCATCCACTTTCAGTTTTACCAACATCAATCTAGAATTCATTTTCTTACACTATCACATACTCCCACAACTACTGCTTCAGGAGTAGTGCTACTCCTTTCTTAGCTCTTTTTCTCTCACCAATCTCTGACTTTACTCTTACGACGTTTCCAAAACACTCTTCCCCTTTACCCTTGAGCTTCGTTTCACTCAGAGCCAAAACATCCAGGTTCCTTTCTACAAACATACTACCTATCTACCTTTTTTCTCATCTTGGTTACATCCACACACATTCAGACACCCGAATCTGAACCTTCTAGGAAGATGAGCACTTCCCGCATGATTCCTTCTGTTTCCTCGTTTAGAAATTGAAATACAAGAGGGAAGGGTTTCCAACCCCACGCTCTCCCGTCTCCTTAATCTCCTTCAACGACACGCAAGGAGAGTGGAGGTGAAATTTTTCTCCCCTTCCTCAGGGATAAATAATAATGATTTTTAGTATTGGGTGATTATAGATGCACTGGGTAACGAGAAGGAAGATCATGAAAGGCAAGTGTTTTGGGAGCATTTGGCTGTGTCAGTGGTTTTGATGTAGGGGACCAGTTGTCAATGATGGGTGATTGAAATGTGAAGACGAGTAATGTGGCAGGTGTCGGTATAACTGTGGGATATTCAGTAAGGCAAATGGAAATGGTGAACAGTTTAAGGAATGACATACACAAGTATATGTATGTGAGCCTGAAAGATGGTCAGCGGACATTATGGATTACTTGCAAATTGATAGACATGCAAAAGAAAGACTTTTGAATGTGAGTGTGCTGAGAGGGGAAGCTGGTGGGATGTTTGATTATGTGGAGGCGAGGATAAAGATTTGTAGAGGTTTTCGGAAAAGAGGAATCGTTATGGTTGTGAAAAGTAGTGAAAGTAAGTAAGCTTAGAAAATAGACTTGAGTGAAGAATGTAGATTGGCAAAAGGTGAGAGTGGGTGAGGCATGGAAGGTATATAATGAATCAGTGCTGGCAAGCACGAGAGATACTAGTGGCATGGGTAAAGTGGGAGGTTGGCAGGAGAGACAGCTCAGTGAGCAGCGAGATGACGAAGTACAGTTGCTAGTGAAAGAAAACGGGTATATGGTCGGTACGTACATGGAAGGAGTGCAGGTGATTAGTTGTACAAGAAAAAGCGGCAGAAGGTCAAGAGGAAGATGTAAGGGTTGCAAAAGAGGACAAATTAAAGTTAGGGTGAGCAGCAACAGCAAAGTTTAGGGAGGATAACATATTTTGGAGGTGGTTTATGATTTGCGAAAAACAAAAGAACAAATGGAAACATCGGTGAAGGGAGCAAATGGGGAAGTTGTAACAGGAAGTATTTTGATGGACTGTAGAATGTGTTGGATGATAGGATGGCAGATGGGGTGGTACGAAGTGAGAGATTCATAAAGAGTGGTTGGTGAAGACAGAATAGGTGGTGATAGCCTTGCATAAGATGAAATGTGGCAAGGCGAATAATATTACAGTTGAATCTCTTAAGAATGAGGGTTAGAGTGTCGTTGATTAGCTACGAGTTCCATTGTATGTATGGTTTATGGTGTGGCGCCTGAGGATAAGAGGAATGGATTCATAGTGTTGTTATATAAAGGTAAAGAGGACAAATATGAGTGTTCAAGCTACAGTTCCAAAATTTGTTGAATGTAACTGATTAGTTGTATGGGAGGATGGTAACTATGAGGGTAAGATCATATAGAGAGCATCAGTCTTGGGAGGAACTTTGTGTATATCAGGCGTTTGCTTTGAAGGATAAGTATGAAAAACACTTAGAAAAACAGAAGAATGTACATGTTACATTTATGGATCTAGAGAAAGGATATGATAGGGGGTTAAAAAAAACTACACCGTAGAAGGTTTTAGAATCATGGTGTAGGAGGAATCTACTAGGAGCAGCGGTAAATATTCATGAGGAGTGCAAAGCGTATGGATGAGAGGAGAGTGAGTGATTCCAAATGAAGTTTGATCTGCGGCAAAAGTGTGTGATGTTTACATGGCTGTTTAATTTGCTTATGGATGGGATGATGAGGGAGGTAAATTCAAGTCCTGGAGAGATAGACGATTATGTAGTCCGTCTCGGATGAGGGTGGGATGGGATTGGGGTGGGGGTCAGTTTGTTGTTTGGTGATGACAGAGAACTGGTAGCAGATTTAAGTGAGAAACTGCTGAAGTTGGTGACTGAGTGTGAAAGATCATGTGAGTGGAGGAAGTTGAGTGTAAATATGAGTAAAAATAAGGTTATCATGTTTAGTAGCGCTGAGAGACAGGTTGGTTGTGGTTGAGTTTGAAAGGGGAAAAAAAATGACGAAAGTTAAGTGTTTCAGTTACCAAGGAGTAGAATTGGCAGCAAATGGAACCATAGAAACTGGAGTGAGTATTACGGTGGGTGAGTGTGAAGGTTCTAGGAGCACTGAAGATCTGTGGAAAGAGAAGTCGTTATCTGGAATGGCGAAAATGGTTATATTTGATGGTATAGTAGCAGTTCCAACGATGTTGTAAAGATACATGGTCTACAGATGAGTCTGTGAGGAGGGTGGATGTGTTGGAAATGAAATATGATGTGAGATAGTCATCGAGTAAGTAATAAAAGTGTAAGAGGAAAATGCGGCAATAAAAAGTGTAGTTGAGAGATCTGAAAGGGTGTGCTGACATGACCTGGACATATGGAGAAAATGAATGAGGAAAGGTTGGCAAAGAGGACATGTGTGTTAGAGCTCCAAGGAAAAGGGAAGCCGGTTTGGAGATGAAGGGATGGAATGAAAAAGATTTTGAGGGTGAAAGGCGTGCACATGATAGAGTGAACTAGAACGATTTGGTACAAAGGAGTTGAAGTGCTATCAATGGACTGAACCAAGGCATGTCTTGGGTAAACCATGAAAGGTCTGTGGGGCCTGGAAGAGGATAGCCAGCTGTGGTTTCGGTGCATTATACATGACAGTTAGAAAATGGATGTAAACAATGCGGACTCTCTTCGTCTATTCCTAGCGCTGCTTATGTAACTCGAAAAACGGCGTTGAAGTAAATAATAATGATAAAAACAATAATGATATTAAAAAATAATCATAATGATAGAAATACTAATAATTATTACAATTATAACAATAGCAGTAATAATAATAATAGTAATAATAATAATGATGATAATAATAATAATAATAATAATAATAATAATAATAATAATAATAATAATAATAATAATAATAATAATGATAATAGTAATAATAATAATGATAATAAGAATAATGATAATAATAATAATAATAATAATAATAATAATGATAATAATAATAATAATAATAATAATAATAATAATAATAATAATAATAATAATAATAATAATAATAATAGTAATAATAATAATAATAATAATGATAATAATAATAATAGTAATAATAATAATAATAATAATAATAATAATAATAATAATAATAATAATAATAATAATAATAATAATAATAATAATAACAATAAGATGTGGAAAGGGAACTGTGGTTTCGGGTATTATTGCAAGGGGAATAAATAAAAGCAGAGAGTGTGAATTGTGTGCATGTGTATATATGTATATGTCTGTGTGTGTATGTGTACATTGAGATGTATGGGTATGTATATTTGCGTGAGGGGACGTGTATGTATAGACATGTGTATGGGGGTGGGTTGGGCCATTTCTTTCGTCAGTTTCATTGCGCTACCGCGCAAACGCGGGAGACAGCGACAAAGCAAAATAAATAAATAAATAAATAAATAATAATAATAATAATAATGATAATAGTAATAATAATAATAATAATAATAATAATAATAATAATATTAATAATGATAATGATAATAATAATAACCATAATAACTATCACAATAATAATAATAATAATAATAATAATAATAATAATAATAATAATAATAATAATAATAATAATAATAATAACGATATTAATAATAATAATAATAATAATAATAATAATAATAATAATAATAATAATAATAATAATAATAATGATAATAGTAGAAATAATTATAATGATAATAGTAATAATGATATAGATGATAAAATGATATTAATAATAACAATAATAGTAATGATGAAATCAATAATGATAATGATGACAATGATAAAAATTATAATAATGATAATAATGATAACAAAAACAATGATAATAATAATAATGATAATGATAATGATAATATTAATAATTTTTTTTCTTTTTTTCATACTATTCGCTATTTCCCGCGATAGCGAGGTAGCGTTAAGAACAGAGGACTGGGCCTTTGAGCGAATATCCTCACCTGGCCCTCTTCTCTGTTCCTTCTTTTGGAAAATAAAAAAAAGAAAAACGAGAGGGGAGGATTTCCAGTCCAAGCTCCCTTCCCTTTTAGTCGCCTTCTACGACACGCAGGGAATACGTGGGAAGTATTCTTTCTCCCCTATCCCCAGGGAATTATTAATATCAATTATAATTAATGATATTAATAATAATAATAATAATAATAATAATAATAATAATAATTATAATAATAATAATAATAATAATAGTAATAATAATAATAATAATAATAATAATAATAATAATAATAATAATAATAATAATAATAATAATAATGATAATAATAATAATAATAATAATAATAATAATAATAATAATAATAATAATAATAATAATAATAGTAATAATAATAAAAGTAATAACATTGATAATAATGATAATAATAATGCTCCCCTCTCGTTTTAATCCTCCACTCTCGTTTTTTTTTTTTTTTTAATTTTCCAAAAGAAGGAACAGAGAAGTGGGATACGTGAGGATAGTCCCGCTAAGGCCCAGTCCTCTGTCCTTAACGCTACCTCGCTAATGCGGGAAATTGCGAATAGTATGAAAAAAATAATATTTTCAAAATGATAATAATAATGATAATGATAATAATAACAATTATGATAATGATAATAATAATGATAATAATAATAACAATTATGATAATGATAATAATAATGATAATAATGATAATAATGATAATAATGATAATAATGAAAATAATGATAATTACAATAATAATGAAAATGATGATAATAAAAATGAAAATAATTATGATAAGAATAATGATAATAAAAATAAGGATGATGATAATCATAATGATAATAGTAATAATAATAATGATAATAATGATAATAATAATAATAATATTTATAATAATAATAATAATAATAATAATAATACTAATAATAATAATAATAATAATAATAATAATAATAATAATAATAATAATAATGATAATAATAATAATAATG
>NC_092258.1:19526954-19532377 GCF_036320965.1 Panulirus ornatus | reverse complement strand
CCTTTAAAAAAAAAGTTCTGGGGAAGTCTGAATTAGAATTATTATAAAGAAGAAATAAAGTAAGGTAGGTCGAGTAGTACGAGGCAGACTTGGCAGAGGTCCTGTGATGCTGATGATGATAAGCGTCAGATGAAGAATCACAAGGGAGAATTTACAAGGCTGCCGAGCCGACGTGAAGATCCGATGGCCCGCTTGCGCGCAGAGGGCGGCGTCATCGGACAATTCATTGTCTACAAAAAACTATGTCCACATCCCCATGTATTTTCAAAGGCAATACATGGCTAATGTATTTTGTGGGTACAAGCATATGACGCTCTCAGGTTGAAATGTTTCTAACAATGTGAGCCACCTCACAGTGCCTTATGCTAACTTGTGGGAAGGATGTTCCTTCTTTACTCTTCCTGTCTGCCATTCTTTTTGGGAATTTTGCTTCTGGGTGCTGTATTTCTTCCACCTTTCCATCTAGCAGAACTGCCGCTCCTCTGGAGTCCTGGAACCAGTTAAAGGGATGCCATCACTTGAGGAGGAGTATGCAGATCTTTTTTTCTTACGCCAACAGATCACCAAGCAACAAGCAATGGGAACCCCAAACAGCATTACTACAGTCAATGCCCCAATAATTCCAAGGACAGCCTGGCTCCTAGGGGTAAAACCCTTATGCCCTAAATTCTGCAACCATGCCACCCAGCTCTCACGAGGGATGGTTCCATTGTTACTGCGAGAAGTGGAGGACATAAGTCCAGAAGCATAGCTTCCCTTAGCAATTCCTTTAGATGTAAAACCCATCTGATTAAGGACACTGGGAGCACTTCCCAATGCCACTCCAACTCCAATAACCACTGTAACTAAAAAGAGTCCCACAAGCAACAGCAAAAGCTTTTTCTCCTTGAACCAGAAAGAATTTACCACTTCATTATGTTCTTTTTGTTGATAAACAGCTGCAGTAGAGCCATTTTGTCCCTCTTCAGGCCTATCTTGCCTCATGGACACATAATTATAATCCTTACTCAACATATTCCTGGTTTTCCAAGGTCAGTGTCTGGATTTTTCAATTGGCTCTCATTTTCTTTCCGTTCTTTCTTGGTAGGTTTCAAATCTTCCTCCACCTGCGGCTGACTGTGATGTTTTTCATCTTTGTTATGACCATCATCACAGTTCGCCTTTGCCCTGCTGTCCTTGTTTTCAAAATCTTCACTCTGTGGACTTCTGTCTTCTTTCTCCGAGGAATATGGGAGTAAGCTGAGCACCAGATAGTTCAGAGGTAAATTACAAGTGATTGACCAAACTACAGTGGGAGTTACAGGTGATTAATCAGACTACAGTGGGAGTTACAAGTGATTAACAAGACAACAGTGGGGGTTTCGAGTGATAAACCAGACTACAGCGGGAGTGACAAGTGATTGACAAGACTACAGTGGGAGTTACAGGTGATTAACCAGACTACAGTGGGAGTTACAAGTGATTAACCAGACTACAGTGGGAGTTACAGGTGATTGACAAGACTACATTGGGAGTTACAAGTGATTGATAAGACTACAGTGGGAGTTACAAGTGATTGATAAGACTACAGTGGGAGTTACAAGTGATTGACAAGACTACAGTGGGAGTTACAAGTGATTAACAAGACTAGAGAAGGAGTTAAAAGTGATTAACAAGACTAGAGAAGGAGTTAAAAGTGATTAACAAGACTACAGTGGAAGTTGAGAGTGAATAACAAGACTATAGTGGGAGTTATAAGTGATTAACCTGACTACAGAGGTAGTTACAAATGATTAACAAAGCTACAGTGGGAGTTACAAGTGATTAACAGACTACAGCAGGAGTTACAAGTCATTAACAACACCACAGCAGGAGTTACAAGTGATTAACAGGACCAGAAAGCATGACAGGTGAAGATGATGACAACATAGTGGAGTGTGAGGTAGATGATGCATCATGTGTGATTTGCAATGAGGTCCTGGATGAGGAGTTGCATCAGCCTGTTGCCCTACCTGCTTGTGGTCACACTTTCTGTAAACCCTGCCTAGTTAAACTACAGCACCGCAGCCACGACCTCCTCTGTCCTACCTGCAGGAAGCCGCATGAGGGGGAGGATGTAGCCAATTTACCTCTGAACTATCTGATAATAATAATAATAATAATAATAATAATAATAATAATAATAATGAAAATAATAATAATAATAATGATGATAATAATAATGACAATAATAATAATAATTGTTATTATGATAAGGATAATAACAATATTAATAATATTAATAATAATGATAATGATGACAATAATAATAATAGTAGTAATAATAATAATAATAATAATAATAATAATAATAATAATAATAATAATATTAATGATAATAATAATAATAATGATAATAATAATGATAATGATAATAATAATAATAATAATAATAATAATAATAATAATAATAATAATAATAATAATAATAATAATAATAATAATAATAATAATAATAATAATAATAATAATAATAATAATAATAATAATAATAATAATAATAATAAAATAATAGTAATAATAATAATGATAATAACTATAGTAATGATAATAATGATAATAATAATAATAATAATAATAATAATAATAATAATAATAATAATAATAATAATGATAATAATAATAATAATGATAATAATAACAATAATGATAATAATAATAATAATGATAATAATAATAATAATAATAATGATAATAATAATAATGATAGTAATAATAATAATGACAATAATAATAATAATAATGATAATAATAATAATGATAATAATAATAATAATAATAATGATAATAATAATAATAATAATAATAATAATAATAATAATAATAATAATAATAATAATAATAATAATAGAATAATAATAATGATAATAATGATAATAATGATAATAATAATAATAATAATAATAATAATAATAATAATAATAGAATAATAATAATAATAATGATAATAATAATAATAATAATAATAATAATAATAATAATAATAATAATAATAATAATAATAATAGTAATAATAATAATAATAATAATAATAATGATAATAATAATAATAATAATAATAATAATAATAATAATAATAATAATAATAGTAATAATAATAATAAGAAGGAGTCACGCGGGGAGTGATCATCCTCCTCGAAGGCTCAGAGTGGGGTGCCTAAATGTGTGTGGATGTAACCAAGATGTGAAAAAAGGAGAGATAGGTAGTATGTTTGAGGAAAGGAACCTGGATGTTTTGGTTCTGAGTGAAACGAAGCTCAAGGGTAAAGGGGAAGAGTGGTTTGGAAATGTCTGGGGAGTGAAGTCAGGGGTTAGTGAGAGGACAAGAGCAAGGGAAGGAGTAGCAATACTCCTGAAACAGGAGTTGTGGGAGTATGTGATAGAATGTAAGAAAGTAAATTCTCGATTAATATGGGTAAAATTGAAAGTTGATGGAGAGAGGTGGGTGATTATTGGTGCATATGCACCTGGGCATGAGAAGAAAGATCATGAGAGGCAAGTGTTTTGGGAGCAGCTAAATGAGTGTGTTAGCGGTTTTGATGCTCGAGACCGGGTTATAGTGATGGGTGATTTGAATGCAAAGGTGAGTAATGTGGCAGTTGAGGGAATAATTGGTATGCATGGGGTGTTCAGTGTTGTAAATGGAAATGGTGAAGAGCTTGTAGATTTATGTGCTGAAAAAGGACTGATGATTGGGAATACCTGGTTTAAAAAGCGAGATATACATAAGTATACTTATGTAAGTAGGAGAGATGGCCAGAGAGCGTTATTGGATTACGTGTTAATTGACAGGCGTGCGAAAGAGAGACTTTTGGATGTTAATGTGCTGAGAGGTGCAACTGGAGGGATGTCTGATCATTATCTTGTGGAGGCTAAGGTGAAGATTAGTATGGGTTTTCAGAAAAGAGGAGTGAATGTTGGGGTGAAGAAGGTGGTGAGAGTAAGTGAGCTTGGGAAGGAGACCTGTGTGGGGAAGTACCAGGAGAGACTGTGTACAGAATGGAAAAAGGTGAGAACAATGGAAGTAAGGGGAGTCGGGGAGGAATGGGATGTATTTAGGGAATCAGTGATGGATTGCGCAAAAGATGCTTGTGGCATGAGAAGAGTGGGAGGTGGGCTGTTTAGAAAGGGTAGTGTGTGGTGGGATGAAGAAGTAAGAGTATTAGTGAAAGAGAAGAGAGAGGCATTTGGACGATTTTTGCAGGGAAAAAATGCAATTGAGTGGGAGAAGTATAAAAGAAAGAGACAGGAGGTCAAGAGAAAGGTGCAAGAGGTGAAAAAAGGGCAAATGAGAGTTGGGGTGAGAGACTATCAGTAAATTTTAGGGAGAATAAAAAAGATGTTCTGGAAGGAGGTAAATAGGGTGCGTAAGACAAGGGAGCAAATGGGAACTTCAGTGAAGGGCGTAAATGGGGAGGTGATAACAAGTAGCGGTGATGTGAGAAGGAGATGGAATGAGTATTTTGAAGGTTTGTTGAATGTGTCTGATGACAGAGTGGCAGATATAGGGTGTTTTGGTCGAGGTGGTGTGCAAAGTGAGAGGGTTAGGGAAAATGATTTGGTAAACAGAGAAGAGGTAGTAAAAGCTTTGCGGAAGATGAAAGCCGGCAAGGCAGCAGGTTTGGATGGTATTGCAGTGGAATTTATTAAGAAAGGGTGTGACTGTATTGTTGACTGGTTGGTAAGGTTATTTAATGTATGTATGACTCATGGTGAGGTGCCTGAGGATTGGCGGAATGCGTGCATAGTGCCATTGTACAAAGGCAAAGGGGATAAGAGTGAGTGCTCAAATTATAGAGGTATAAGTTTGTTGAGTATTCCTGGTAAATTATATGGGAGGGTATTGATTGAGAGGGTGAAGGCATGTACAGAGCATCAGATTGGGGAAGAGCAGTGCGGTTTCAGAAGTGGTAGAGGATGTGTGGATCAGGTGTTTGCTTTGAAGAATGTATGTGAGAAATACTTAGAAAAGCAAATGGATTTGTATGTAGCATTTATGGATCTGGAGAAGGCATATGATAGAGTTGATAGAGATGCTCTGTGGAAGGTATTAAGAATATATGGTGTGGGAGGCAAGTTGTTAGAAGCAGTGAAAAGTTTTTATCGAGGATGTAAGGCATGTGTACGTGTAGGAAGAGAGGAAAGTGATTGGTTCTCAGTGAATGTAGGTTTGCGGCAGGGGTGTGTGATGTCTCCATGGTTGTTTAATTTGTTTATGGATGGGGTTGTAAAGGAGGTAAATGCAAGAGTCCTGGAAAGAGGGGCAAGTATGAAGTCTGTTGGGGATGAGAGAGCTTGGGAAGTGAGTCAATTGTTGTTCGCTGATGATACAGCGCTGGTGGCTGATTCATGTGAGAAACTGCAGAAGCTGGTGACTGAGTTTGGTAAAGTGTGTGGAAGAAGAA